>NC_092645.1:13625510-13855510 GCF_039555335.1 Amphiura filiformis
CACTTTGCAATCGACTTCACCATCTCACATTTTGTGGCTGTTGACACAAAGAACGCAAGGCCACCCAACTGCGCTGACAGAGGTGGAGACTTTAGCTTGGCAGATGTGGCCTTAGAGACATTTGCATGGTTGTCTTGATTCAATTATGAAGGCCAGTATTTAAAAAAAAGAGAATATCATGATGCTCAAAACTTTGTAAAAGCATTAACATTAACTACTTAAACATATAAATAACAAAAAATATCTTGTTTTGTCATTCATTATTGTTTAAAATTCAACCAAATATGGTACTTTGTGACATTAATACCCAGAAAATACTGTGTATCTGCCATTTCGGGCATTTTTACAAGGGTCTATTTTCAAAATACAGTGTCTCTTGGTACTGAATCTTTGTAATTGCATTAACAATAAGTAGTTCAACACATATATAACACTAGATGTCTTGTTATTACTTCCATTATTGTGTTAAGATCAACCAAATATGGTACTTTGTGCCATTTGACCCTGAAATACTGTGTGTCAGTCGGCCATTTCGGGCTATTTTACAAGGGTCTATTTTCAAAACACAGTGTCTCCTGATACTAAATATTTGTTTTTGCATTAACACTAACTAGTTGAACACATATATAGTACTAGATGTCTTGTATTTACTTCCATTATTGTTTTAAGATCAACCAAATATGGTACTTTGTGCCATTTGGCCCATTTACTGTATGTCAGTTGGCCATTTTGAGCAATTTTTCAGGGCCTATTAACAAAACAGAGTGTCTCTTGATGTACTAAATCTTTGTAATTGCATCAACAGCAACTAGTTTAACATATTAATAACAAAAGATTCCACTTGGTTACTTTCATTAAACTAGATAACAGGTCATACTTCTGATATCTGACATTGCGACTGAGAATCTGCCAACGTGGACTTTCTGCTGTCAGGAAACTGGCGCCGCGCCGCCGATGATCCAATACAACTTGCAGCAAGAACTGCAGCTGGTCTTCATCGTGTGTAATGTGTTTGTTAAACTCCTGTACCAGTGCCACTCTGCATGGTCATTTGTCACTATAAATGTTCTTAACAATTTCCATCCGCTTCTGAAAGTCGTCATTGCTGGATGGACCAAGTTTCTGGGTCATGCTCCAAAAACTCTTTTTCAATGCCCAGCTTGTCAGTCCCCTGGTGTTCTGGCCAACTTCTGGGATGCAAAATCCTTGTGGCAAGTTTGATGCACTTTAAGGGCTCAATCTCACCCTCACTTTGCAATCGACTTCACCATCTCACATTTTGTGGCTGTTGACACAAAGAACGCAAGGCCACCCACCTGCGCTGACAGAGGTGGAGACTTTAGCTTGGCAGATGTGGCCTTAGAGACATTTGCATGGTTGTCTTGATTCAATTATGCAGGCCAGTATTTAAAGAAAAGAGAATATCATGATGCTCAAAACTTTGTAAAAGCATTAACATTAACTACTTAAACATATAAATAACAAAAAATATCTTGTTTTGTCATTCATTATTGTTTTAAATTCAACCAAATATGGTACTTTGTGACATTAATACCCAGAAAATACTGTGTATCTGCCATTTCGGGCATTTTTACAAGGGTCTATTTTCAAAATACAGTGTCTCTTGGTACTGAATCTTTGTAATTGCATTAACAATAAGTAGTTCAACACATATATAACACTAGATGTCTTGTTATTACTTCCATTATTGTGTTAAGATCAACCAAATATGGTACTTTGTGCCATTTGACCCTGAAATACTGTGTGTCAGTCGGCCATTTAGGGCTATTTTACAAGGGTCTATTTTCAAAACACAGTGTCTCCTGATACTAAATATTTGTTTTGCATTAACACTAACTAGTTGAACACATATATAGTACTAGATGTCTTGTATTTACTTCCATTATTGTTTTAAGATCAACCAAATATGGTACTTTGTGCCATTTGGCCCATTTACTGTATGTCAGTTGGCCATTTTGAGCAATTTTTCAGGGCCTATTAACAAAACAGAGTGTCTCTTGATGTACTAAATCTTTGTAATTGCATCAACAGCAACTAGTTTAACATATTAATAACAAAAGATTCCACTTGGTTACTTTCATTAAACTAGATAACAGGTCATACTTCTGATATCTGACATTGCGACTGAGAATCTGCCAACGTGGACTTTCTGCTGTCAGGAAACTGGCGCGCCGCCCGATGATCCAATACAACTTGCAGCAAGAACTGCAGATGGTCTTCATCGTGTGTAATGTGTTTGTTAAACTCCTGTACCAGTGCCACTCTGCATGGTCATTTGTCACTATAAATGTTCTTAACAATTTCCATCCGCTTCTGAAAGTCGTCATTGCTGGATGGACCAAGTTTCTGGGTCATGCTCCAAAAACTCTTTTTCAATGCCCAGCTTGTCAGTCCCCTGGTGTTCTGGCCAACTTCTGGGATGCAAAATCCTTGTGGCAAGTTTGATGCACTTTAAGGGCTCAATCTCACCCTCACTTTGCAATCGACTTCACCATCTCACATTTTGTGGCTGTTGACACAAAGAACGCAAGGCCACCCAACTGCGCTGACAGAGGTGGAGACTTTAGCTTGGCAGATGTGGCCTTAGAGACATTTGCATGGTTGTCTTGATAAGCCTGCAAGTCCTTAAGTAGCTGGAGGTCATTATGTGGAGCACAGGCAGCTAGGGTTGCAGTGAACCATGCTTTGAGGTAGAGAGTCACAGAAAATAGGCAGAACTCCCGAATGCCTTTCTCCTCATAGCTTGTCAGTTTGAATTGCCCTCAGAACATCCACACCTTGAATGAGTAAATGATCTTGGCCATCCAACGCGCATGATGCATGGGACCCGGTTTCATGAAGTGGGTACCGTACCACGGTACCACGAGGGGGAATGCCTCCAATGCAGTTACAAAGATTTAATATCAAGAGAAAATAGGCCCCTGTAAAATTGCTCAAAATGGCATGCCAACTGACATAGTGTTTTTTGGCCAAATGGCACAAAGTACCATATTTGGTTGATCTTAAAACAATAACGGAAGTAAATACAAAACATCTAGTACTAATAATGTGTTCAACTAGTTAGTGTAAATGCAAAAACAAATAAGATTTAGTATCAGGAGACACTGTGTTTTGAAAATAAACCCTTGTAAAATTCACAAAATGGCCGACTCGACTGACACACAGTATTTCAGGGTCAAATGGCACAAAGTACCATATTTGGTTGATCTTAAAACAATAATGGAAGTAAATACAAGACATCTAGTACTATATGTGTTCAACTAGTTAAGTGTATTTATGCAAAAACAAAGATTTAGAATCAGGATTCAGGAGACACTGTGTTTTGAAAATAGACCCTTGTAAAATAGCCCGAAATGGCCGACTGACACGCAGTTTTTCAGGGTCAAATGGCACAAAGTACCATATTTGGTTGATCTTAAAACAATAATGGAAGTAATAACAAGACATCTAGTGCTATATATGTGTTGAACTACTTATTGTTAATGCAATTACAAAGATTCAGTACCAAGAGACACTGTATTTTGAAAATAGACCCTTGTAAAAATGCCCGAAATGGCCGATACACAGTATTTTCGGGCATTCATGTCACGAAGTACCATATTTGGTTGAGTTTAAAACAATAATGAATGACAAAACAAGATATTTTTTGTTATTTATATGTTTTAAGTAGTTAATGTTAATGCTTTTACAAAGTTTTGAGCATCATGATATTCTCTTTTTATAAAACTACTGGCCTTCATAATTGCTCAAAATGGCCTACAAGCAGTATTTAGCAGTGCGTGGCACGAAATGCCATATTTGGTCTGGTTTAAATTAACAATGGAAGTAAATACAAGACATCTTTTGCTATTTGTATGTTAAACTAGTTATTGTTAATGCAATTACAAAGATTGAGTATCAAGAAACACTTTATTTTGAAAATACACCTTTGTAAACTTGCTCAAAAATGTCCGATGGCTAATATTCTGCCAATTCGCGACCACATTGAGGGCTCGTGAGCTACCTCTAAATCATATTCAATATTTCTGAAAATTTTAGAGAATAAGTTTTTCATCCAGGATCACCATTTGAAGGGGTGAGAAAATTGTATTTCAGACTTTTGAAAAATAAGAACCACCCTAATGTGGATGTCCTCTGCCTCGGCTACCTTGTGTTTTACCTTGCAACAGGGTTCTAGCAAGATTTCCTGCACGGCCTCTTGCTATGTGACCAAAGAACTGTAGCTTGTGTTTTCTCACTGTTGTCAGGAGTTTTTCTTTTGGATCAATCTGGGCAAGGACCCATTCATTGGTGTGTTTGTTTTGCCAAGTGGCGCACAATTACGACGGTAGCACCACAGTTCAAAGGCTGAGATTTTTTGGTGTCTGCCTTCTTCAGGGTCCAGGCTTCACATCCATTGGTTGCTATGGGGAATATGAGTGCCTGAAGCAGTCTGGTTTTGACTTTGATTGTGAGTTACCGGTCTTTGAGTAGGTTTTGGATTTGACTGAATTTGTTTCTTGCTATTGCAAGCCGCCTTCGTATCTCCTTTGAGGTGTCATTGTTGTTGGAGCAGGTAGCACCTAAATATGTGAAATCATCAACTTGTTCCACTGGTACACCTTTTAGCTGCATGTCCATATTTATTTGCTGCTTGGAACACACCAGAAGTTTGGTTTACTTTACATTCATTTGGAGGTGATTTGCAGCAGCATCTGTAGATCATCTTCATTTTCAGCAAGTAGAGACACATCATCTGCATACCTCAGGTCAGTAATTTTCACTCCATCAATGCTGATATGTTGCAAACCACCAAATGTTCTGGATAAAAGGTCAATAACAGCTAAGCAACAGATAGCTACATGACCTTTGACCCTTATCTTTGATTTTCTTCTTTGCTAGGGTTGTGAAGGTGACATAGAATCAATGGTGACAGAAGCACATACACAAACTACACAATGCCTGATATTCATGGCAAGAATCATTGGAGAGCTGAGCATAGCAACAGATACCAAGGTTACGACCTTTGACCTGGAAGCTGAGATGCAAACCATGGTAAGACTTGACATCAAAATGTTACAATAAAGAGCTTATTAGAAACTTTATAAATGTTATTAGTTTCCAGCCAATTGTATATGAGACGAAAGAACATGGCCGCAAACTGCACATCAAAGTGATGCGCATTAGGAATTGATTGAACCAATCACATCGCACAGTGACAATATAACTATCAATTCAGAGTAAATGTAATTCATTAGCAGAATGTTGGATTTAAATAAAGTTCAGCGATTTCGGATCTAACAAATTTTAGATCAACTTTTATTTATCTAAAGTTTTACATTAACAGCTTATTTGAATAAGGGTTGAGAATGAGTTTCAAGAATGGGGACACATGTGCCTGTCTAGATTTTGTATTGCAACAAAAACAAGTAAAATATATGATTTGATTTAAAACTGGTTGAACCAAAAGTGAACTTTTTCACAAATTTATTTTTCTGTCTCTAAAATACTTTGATCTTCAGGTGGTAGAAGATTTAAAGCAAGGATTTGTGAGCGGGAGTGACGCATTTATTGACAAGATGCTACAAGGAGGTATCAAAGGCATGTTGGACTGCGAGGGCAGGCTTCAAATAGTGCTTACGCAAGATGGGCAATTGTCACAGGTAAGTGAATTACAGAGAATGAATCCAGCAGACCTGGCATGATAGGATATTATACAAATATTAACTGTCTATGAGTGTGATGGTGAAATATAATCACGAGGTGAAAGATGGATTGTTCCATTCCACGAGCCGAACGGCGAGTGGAATGGAACATACATCTTTCACCCGTGATTATATTTCGACCATTACACTAATTTAAGACAGTTAATATTTGTTTTATATCACTCATGCATAAATTCTATTACTAAAATACTATTTAAGGTAGGAAATACATTTTTTTCATCACCATGTTTTGCCGTGATATATTTCACAATTTGGGGTCCACCCCATAACTAAATCGGCGAGTCCAAGAGTCAGCGCACGGCTTGGCGCAGGCGCACTACGCCAGAGCACATGATGGTAAAGACTATCACACGGAGAGGGTGATAGTAAAAATGGCAAATGGTAATCAACCAATGAACTGTCTAGAATTTATGTATGAGTGATATAATACCGTACTGGCGTGAGTATAGTCTCACCTTTGAATAAAAATTCCTGATATGAATGATCTAGAGGGACATTCAAATTATAGTTAAATTCCCCACCCATATTTGGTAATTTTCCACTTAAAAAAGGGGTGGGACTATCCTTGAGTCTGTACGGGTGTTAACTGGGCTGTGACACTCGTATTCACTGAACAAATAAGTGAAGTTACTTCAAGGGCATGTGGGACATTTTTTGCCTAACATTTGCGTATGTGTAATGGTGTCTAAAGTGGCATGGACTGATTTGATGATAACAGTTGCCTGGCTTTATTTTACTCAATTCCGGATCTTCAGGTATGTTATTTGTTTTAAGAAAAGAACTTTCTCTTTTTCGCAAATTTTGTTTTTTAATGGGGAAAATATTTGACCCATTTTTTACTTACTTTTTTAATCACTCACTAATTTACATTTCAAAAAGGCCAATTTAGACCGCTGTGACACTCAGCCGTGATCCAAGTCTAGCATTGTCTGCTCATCAGATTTACACAAGATCAGCAGCTGACATCATTTGCGCAGACAAGTAACTTATATAGTGTTTTTATATTAAACCAGTTTGATAAGCAGTGAGATGTTATATCACACTATTAAAGCCAGTTGTTATTATTAGTGATAAAACCACAGGAAGTTACATTACTTTATCATGTATGCACAATTTGTCTAAAGACAATACTACATCACACAAATTTCGATGATTGTATATTGAATCATGGTGGGGAATAATATATGTTAGCTTTGTAGAAAGCATGACCATCACCCCCTGATTCCCTCTACATTCAGGTGTATTTACCACTTGCATCAAGACATTGTACCTTTTGTGATAAGTGAATGATTTGAAATACTGCCTTCATGTATTTTGTGATAAGTGAATGTTTTGCAATACTGCCCTCGTGTTTAGCACGGCACACAAAACCAAGTGAGCAAAGCATGAGGGTGCACAGCACTAAATCCTGTCGCCGCATTTGGTGTAATCCGTGATAGTTCTGGTAAAACCCGAAAGTTGGCCTATAATGTAAATAAATGAAGAAATCAGTAAATATATATAAAATATTGCCAATTTGTGCAAGTTACTTCCATTTATTGTAAGGCTAGAACCATTGGGCTATTTAGGTTGAAATTCATGCATCTAATGGAAATCATGACCTTAATCTTCCACACAGTGAGTGTGAATTTCAAATGGGGTTACCTGAATGGGTGACTCCATTTGAAATCTGCACTCCCTGTAGCAGATTAATGTCATATCTTCCATAAGGGGTGTATGGATTTCAACTGAATAGCCCAATTTGGGGGAGATGAATGGAAGGGTCAGGGAATAAATTTGCCTTTCTAGAAGTATAGAGACGCCACTGGTTTGCATTTATCTTAGTGACATTGACCTTGACTGTTGTAGCATATGTTTTGTCTATCATAGAGAGTCCATCCACATCATCTCAATGGTCCACTGTCTGCCCACACACACATGACAGTGTTGGGATGTGAAAGTCCAGAAAAACCAGTTTGCATGAGCTTGGTCATCCTCAAGTATGATTGACATTCAGACATGTAGATTGACATTCGGATATTCATGCGATTTATCCAATGTTAGTCCATTCTGATACTACAAGGGTCACCAGGGTCACTTAATACATAACGGCATTAAGATGTGAAAGTACAAATAAACCAGTTTGTATGAGCCTGGTCATCCTCGACTAAGCTTGACATGTAGACATAGACATTTAGATTAACATTCGGATATTCATGCGATTTATCCAATGTTAGGCGAGAGTTCTGATAATACAAGGGTCACTAAAGAAATGACAGTGTTAGGATGTGAAAGTCCAGATACCAGTTTGTTTGAGTTTGGTCATCCTTGACTAAGATTGACATTCATACATTGAGATTGACATTTGGATATTCATACGATTATCCAATGTTAGGCCAGATTTCTGATAATACAGAGGTCAACAATGGTCACTAAACACATGGCAGCGTTAGGATGTGAAAGTGCAGGTAAACCAGTTTGTATGAACTTTGCTAAGATTGACATTCAGACATTTAGATTGACATTTGGATATTCATGCGATTATCCAATGTTAGTCCAGAATTCTGATAATACAGAGTCACCATAGTAACTAAAGACATGGCAACGTTAGGATGTGAAAGTCCAGATAAACCAGTTTATATGAGCTTGGTCATCCTCGAGTAAGATTGACATTCAGACATTGAGATTGACATTCGGATAGTCAACCGATTTATCCCATGTTTGGCCAGAGTTCTGATAATACAAGGGTCACCAGGGTCACTAAACGCATGGCGACATTATATTAGGATGTGAAAGTGCAGGTAAACCAACATGAGCTTGGTCATCCTCCACTAAGATTGACATTCAGACATTTAGATTGACATTCGGATATTCATGCGATTTATCCAATGTTAGGCCAGATTTCTGATAATACAGAGGTCAACAATGGTCACTAAACACATGGCAGAGTTAGGATGTGAAAGTGCAGGTAAACCAGTTTGTATGAACTTTGCTAAGATTGACATTCAGACATTTAGATTGACATTTGGATATTCATGCGATTATCCAATGTTAGTCCATTCTGATAATACAGGGGTCACCATAGTAACTAAAGACATGACAGTGTTAGGATGTGAAAGTCCAGATAAACCAGTTTGTTTGAGTTTGGTCATCCTTGAGTAAGATTGACATTCAGACATTGAGATTGACGTTCTGATTCATGTGATTATCCAATGTTAGGCCAGAATTCTGATAATACAGGGGTCACCAGGGTCACTAAACACATGACAGCATTAGGATGGGAGTGAAAGTCCAGATAAACCAGTTTATATGAGCTTGGTCATCTTCGATTGAGACTGACATCAGATATTGAGACTGACATTCAGATATTCATGCGATTATCCAATGTTAGGCCAGATAATATTGGAGTTAATCTGCCACACAGGGGATGTTGATTTCAAATGGACTTACTTATTCATCAGTAACCCCATTTGAAATTCACACCCCCTGTGTGGGTGTTTAAGGTTATGTCTTCCATAGGGGATGTGGGTTTTAACTGGAATAGCGCAAATTGGTTATGATGAAATGAATTACTCTCAGCCAAATAATATAAAAATTATGTATGTCAACATCATGTGCCATAAAATATATGAGCAGTTATGTTTGCAGAATATTTCGTTACTGTATCCACTTCTCAAAGAAAGCAAAGATGTTTCAGTATAAAATTAATAATCTTGACTATTATTACAAAACTTACACAGAGCTGCCATTGGATATACCTTGTATTTGAAATATTCTTGGAATTTTCATATTTGTAAAACTTCAGTTTGCATTTTTTTTTTTGCTATTTTAATTTTACCGCTTTGAAGACTGATTCACAATTATTCAAAATGCATTTTCATTTTTTCTTATAAATGATTATTTTTAATTTAAATTCTGTACAGCCTGATCAAAATTACAAACAAATTTGAAAAAGAAAAATGATTTCATAATTCTTGAAAATATTGGAGACAACAGAAACATGTTTTGTGTTACCATGGAAGCAGCAATACTGAATTTAAATTAAATCTTAAATTTTTATGCGGCAAATTAAATCCATACTGTAGTATAGAATAGAAATGTCAAACAAGTATTAAATATAGTGAAGATCTGGCACTGGCATCAAGTTCAATGCCATGCACAATCATAAGCCAAACAAAAAGTTGATGTGTGTAAAATTAAGTTATCAGATCATATAATGTTACGATGACCTTGACCCTGACATGCTCTGTATGTTTAAAACCAATCTACAGAGTGTCTGGTATTAAAATGGCAATCTAAACACTAACACATGTATGTACTTTGTTGGTAATGCTAGTTAAGTCTCGACCACAAAGCATGGTGACATCTAGGGGCTTTGCACTCTTCTGAAGGAAGTTGCTGCAACACTTTGAAGACTCTTCATCGCTGTATGTATACAGTTAGCTTGCTAGGCACCTAAAGTTATGTGGACTTGCATATTTAGCTTGTATAGCTAATTCAGATGGCATTGTAATTTGTAGACGACCGGTTATGCCATACAGATTAGGCTAATCCATTTAAAGTTCACACTCCCCTGTGGAAGATTTTGGAAATATCTACCACAGGGGGAGTATGAATTTCAAATGGAATGAGCACATTTGGCAGCTCCATTTGATATTCATACACCCTCTGAGAAAGATGCAATCCGAATCTTCCACAGAGGGAGGGTAAGTTTCAAACAGTTGGTTAATGTGCTAATTCAATTTGAAATTCATATTCCCCCTATACATGGGGATGTTGGTTTTAAATGGAATAGCCCATTGGCTGCTTTAACACTTGAGAGAGGAAATGATCATGACTAGTAAAGATTCACTGACAGCCTGCTGTATAGAGTTCTGGGCAATGCAATTAGATGAGCTCTAGACCTCACCAGAAATCTCAAGTGCAATGGTTCAGTGCCAGCCCACCGCTGCATAATTTTTGCACCAGAGCTCTCAATTTATTGTATGTCAATTTGCCCAAGCTTCTTGCCCAAAATTCTGATTTTTGCATATTTTGTAACAATTATAGATGTGCTAATTTGGCAAATGTGAAAGCAATCTGATGATAAAGACAAAATCTAATATCAAAATGTTGATAGAATAAAAAGTATGTTTGTACTTTTATTGCTTCTATTTGAGCATTTGGCTTGAGTAAAGCTGAAATTATACTCAAGACTTTTGCAGAAAAGCGATTCTCACGCATGCTCAGTGTTTACTTCCGTTTTCAGAGCGTCAAGTCGATCAATCGATGCATATTGCTGAGGCAAAAATGATGTCGCTTTTGCGAGTGAGTTGAAGAAATCTCAACTTTCGAGCGATATTGTTTGACATGTGAATGCATCAACCAATCATTTCCAACCAACTGGATCTTATTATTTTGCTAATTAATTTACCTTTTTCTATTGTGCAAACGCGAACATATGAATCCGCATTAAATCGACATACTGAGGATGTTTTGCGCCAGTTTTTGTGTGTATGTGTATAAGATGCAATTTTACCTAGCAACTACGGATGGTATATTTAATGCACAATAGAGGTTGTATCTCGCAAATGCATTATACCTGCAATTGTGGTCGTTTGCAGACCTCTGAAACTGAGCACGGTCCCCCTTTGCAGAGTGGTCCACGGTTTAAATGTGAAATGTCATGTGCGTGTTCATGTTTGTTGGTGAACACATACGCACGCATTTGCACTGAAAATCCTGTTATATACCAAAGTTTGTCAACCTTTATACCGCTATTGAGTAACCATGAAGGCCTAATAGGCCAAGTGGTAATTGTAGGCTTAGACTTTCTCATCATAATGACAATTGCAGTTATTGTAGAGGCCTACCTCAAAGTGAGATCTGAAATTTTAAAGGTTTTTGAACTTTTCTGGTATACATTCATGTACACACATAGAGCAAAGTTACAGCCGTGTTAGTTTAATCAGCATTGAATTGAAACTTGATTAAGATAATATTCATGAATTGAGTTTGAGGTATACAGTCATTGTCCAGTGATGTAATAACTACTATAGTATTTAGCAAGGTCCTTCAGCGGTGTCTGACCACTCTTCCTGATTATCGTGTAAAAAGAACTAGGTCACATGTTGCTATGCAACTTGATCAGTGAATAATAATATATGAGGTGCCGATGGGATGATGATGATGTGATTCAGTTAACCAATCAAAACTCCACTCCTATCCTTTGGTTACCTTGAAAACAGCACTAAATCGGCAGACCACTGAAGAAACATGCTGAAAACTATATGAGGTTTACAATAATGTTCTCAAAAAGATGTCAGCACTTGGCTGTGCCAGCATCCACCAATCAAAATATGTATATTGGAGATCTCATACAGATACTAAAAACAGGCTCTATCTTTTATTATCATTCTTGTTTAGTTAAAACATTATCCTAATCACTCAAAAGTAGAAGACATGCTTGAAAAAGGTATTTTTGGGGACAAAATTTTTACCTTCAATGCAAAAGATCAAAATTTTCAAATGATGAATTGCTTTTTCTCTCAGCTACATTAAGTACATATCAGTAGATTTATTACGTTTACTTCGAGGACTGTTAAAATGTCAAAAATGCCAATTTTTAATAATTTGCCATAAAATTATTATTATATCGCAAATTTAAAAAAAATCAAATTATTTGATATCATCAGGACATTCCTCATATTCAGAATACAATTTAATGTGTCCGATGTACTCTCAGGTCCCCCAAAAATACTGTGCAAATGTTGCTATCCTATCCGGTAACTCAATCCGTAAAGGCACTAAACTAAGGTGCTGGGTGCTAGTGTCATGGTTCTGTTCTCATAGAAAAAATTGAAAAAAATTGAGCTATAAACTTGAAATTCCCCGGGGCAATGAACTTACTGCTAATTGTCCAGTCGACCATGGGGGTGGGGGGAGCCAGCCTCCCAACATTAATGTCAAAGCACAGATAATTTATATAATTTTAATTGATTGATGAGTTCATAATATCAGTCACTGCAGCTGCTGTCTTGTGTTATATAAGAGAAGATGGGTAGATCGATATCATGGATATATCAAAGCCAACTACCTATACCATGGCCTTGTTGGGCTATTCCAGTTGAAATCCATACACCCCCATATTGAAGACAATCTTCCACACAAGGAGTGTGAATTTCTGAATGGGCAACTCCATTTGAAATCTACACCCCTTATGTGGGAGATTAAGGTCATGTCTTCCATAGGGGGTGTATGGATTTCATCTGGAATAGCCTGCTGTGATGAGCTGAGACCAAAGTGCTTTTTTTAGGTTATAACCTTGATGTTTTTTTGTTAAGACATCATCAGTGAATGGTTTGGTCAGTTCAGGATTACACCGAAGTACAAGAGGATTTTTAGGATCTATTATTTTTCACAAATTATGTAAGATATCAGTAACTGCCACCTGCTGCGAGTCTATCTCAACCTATATTAGGGAAGTTGTACAGTCAGAAAGGTTTAGACCTAGATAGCATTGAAAAAAACCAGACAATTTGGGTTACCATGTTACTAGCACATGTGATATATTTTTACTACAAAAATATTTAGGCCTATATGTCGTTGAAGACCTATATAGTTAACCCCATGAGAACTACCCACCGATTGGCCAAAAAGAAGTTTTCATTATCAATTGGACCAATCGGCAACATTGTTAGAATAATTTCACCATGCAAAAAAATTGGGTTGAAATATTTGCAAAGCTCCATTCTGATTGCTGATTAAAATAAAGATATCATGTAATTGACCAATCAGAGGCAATGTTAGATCGGCAGGTAGTGCTCAGGGGGTTAAGAAGTGACGATTTAGGTTTCTGGCACATTTTGTTTATTTTCACTACAAAAATATCTTTACGCTCAAGACATAGCACTAAGGAATATGAAAATAAAATTTAACATAGTGGAAAAATACTTGCCATGCTTGGACACAGGGCAAAAACAGAGGGCACATGTACGCGCAGACTTGTTGAGGGGCAGTCTTTACTCAGAGGCTGTATAATTATTATGATTTTGACCCAGTGAGAATTAAATTTGGAGCAAACGATGCAATTCTGTAATACAATTAGAGCATTTACCCGACAGTGAAAAGGACTGGGGTTCAAGTCCCCACACAGGTAGGTATGTCTGAGAGTTTTTTCTCTGGTTTATCTGCCTAGATGCATGTTATGTTTCCATTGTAATATCATGTTAAAGACCTGTTATGAGCCCGTTAGAAAATCCGCTAAGAATCACCCTGAAGACGGAAATAGCCCAAATTAGTCACTTTTGAAAATGTTCTCTTTTTTCATTAAATTTTGTAAAAATAACATTGCATCATGCCAAATAAGGTCTTAAAATATGCAGAACAAAATTATCTGCCTAATGGTTAATTTATATAGTAATATATGTTAAGTGTCTTATTTTAAGTGTTTGGATACTTTTTGTGTGCATTATATACATCTGGGTCATCGAAGTAGCACTAAATAAAAAAAAAGATTAAAAAGCACAGTGATTTATAGTGCGCTACACACAGGCACAACGCCTAGATGTTGATCCATAAGCCTTGGCACACTTTGCATGTTGTCGCTGACCACTATACCGCCCCCATATCACTCCATAAACCATGTAGCTACAAGAGCGCAAACCCTAGGCATTCCACAATTGACCTTCGCAACCAGGATCAGCTCCTAGCTGGAGTTTTGTATCTAGGTTACAAATCTCCCCAAAACCTTGTAGGCTGACGCATACAATGTTTTTTGGCCAAACTCCTGGATATGGAAGTGATGAATCACATGAACCTTACTCCTTAGGAGTGAATAAGTGTGTGGGTGAGGTTTTCAATCAGGTCAACCACTATTAATGAGAGCAATATAAAGATGAGCATATTAAAAATAACAGATATAAAAAAATTAATTAACAAGTTGATGATGTATATTTTGATTAACAGTGGGATGATGTGATTGAATTATCTGTTACATCCATCACACAGTGGTCACATGATACTACCTGTAGGTATCATGTTTGCCTATCACTTGACCAGGCTGACCACTAAGTTGCTTCTCATCAGCGTCAACAATAACAGGGTATGATTCATCGCATCTATTGATAGGATTTTGGTTTTCTTGAGCAAGTTTTTTGTTTTGAAAGGTGTTTTCAAAAGGTCATGCCAAATGTTTCATTTGGCAGAACTTGATAATAATTTTTTAATCCCAAAAAATTAGAACTGTATTTTTCTGGAATGGGGAGTAGACCAGTGCACAAAATGTCAAAAGGTTTTTTACGACAGGAGTAATTAGTAAGTTTTTTAGTTCACCATTTTTGAAAATTATGAAAACATTTGTTGGTATGACTTTTCTTTGTGAAGTTACATCAATTTATCAATTGCTGAAAACAATATCAAACAAAAGAATTTTAACACTGTTTTTGCCAATATCTCAAAATCAATATAAGCGACATCCGACTTATTTCCCTTGATCGTGTCACGTATGAGGTCTTGATTTAAATCGCATTGATAAGCCATATTATAGCTTTTGAAAAACAAGAATATTATTTTGAATTGCTAGTTTATCTCCATCACTCCAATCACTATGGACCACAATAACCTCACCCCAATGGCACAGTTTAATAACCTAAATTAAACAATTAGAGTGCAAAATTTGACCCCATGTTGCAGAGTATGAGTTTTTGTACTCAAATTTTCAAAGGTCATTCAATGAATGTGCAAATGTATTGGGGTTATGGAACTGAGCCCTGATAGATGAGCATGTTGTGGATCCTAGTGAATGTCATTTTCTCTATAGTCTTGAGTCTGTCTGTCTGTACTATTCATTCATTCATTCATATTTTATTTCCATAAAAATCAAAGACATTACAAAAAAATATATAAAAACACGGTACATATGGAGGAAAAGGCTGGAAGACCAAAAAGGTCTGAAAGTTAGCCTTTCCCTGAAATCAAATGAAATTAACAAAATAAATCAACATTACATAACATAACCAAAAGACAAGGGAAGGGGGGGGGGTGCTCACGAAAAAAGATTAATTATATTTGGAGATCAGTTTTGTTTTGAATTGATTACGGAAATGTTTAACAGATTTTGAAGCTTTCAGATTTTTATCTAAAGAATTCCAAAGAATGGGACCTCTTGTACGTATAGCATGATCAGAAAAGACTTTCTTATTTTTGGTTAGATTTAGGTCATTTACATATCGTGTCTTGTAGTTATGTATGTCAGAACGTTTGGTAAAATAATTATCAAATGAACAGGGCAGCTCATTTATAGAGTGCCTGTACATGAATGTACCTAATTCCAGTGTGTACATATCTTCAACTTTTAATATGTTATAATTAGCAAACAATGGCACTGTGTGGTCTCTATAGTGAACGTTTGCCACAGTTCTAATAGCCCATTTTTGAATTTTTACAATTTTATTTAAGTAAGTTTTACATGTATTTCCCCATAAAAGTACTCCATAATTCAAATAAGGCAATATTAACGTACAATAAAGTGTAAATAAAATACGACTTGGAACAAAATGTTTCAATTTATTCATGACACCGACATTTCTTGATATTGTTCTAGATACGCAATCTATGTGACATTTCCAAGTGAGACATTCGTCTATTAGTACACCAAGGAATTTAGTTTGATGCACTCTTTCTAAAGCCGTGTGATCTAGTGTGATTTGCAGGTCTTGGTTCATCGATGTCATTTTGGGTGTGCCAAGTATCATGTAATTTGTTTTGGTAGCATTAATTGACAATTTATTAGCTTTAAACCAATTGCTTACTTCCTTTAACTCTTCATTAACAAGGTTTGTCTGGCGTTCGACGTTTTTATGGGAGTATAAAATGGTGGTATCGTCTGCAAAAAGGACGAATTCGAGTACTTTAGATGCATTAGTTATATCATTAACATAGAGTATAAATAAAGGTGGCCCCAGGATTGATCCTTGTGGAACACCACATATAATATCGTGTGATTCTGATTCATAAGAATTATAATAAACATTGTTTTCTGTTACTTAGATAATTTCTGAACCATTCTAACACAATACCACGAAAGCCATAGTGTTCTAATTTATGTAAGAGTATGTTATGATCGATTGTATCAAAGGCTTTTGATAAGTCCAGAAATATTCCAATAGTTGTTTCGTTTCTTTCAACTGCTGCAGTAACTTTGTCTACCATTTGCTCTATAGCCATAAAGGTGGAATGTTTTGACCGAAAGCCAAATTGTTTGGGGTTAAGGATTTGCTTATTGTCAATGTAATCCGTACATCTGTTAAAAACCAACCTTTCAAGAATTTTTGAAAAACACGGTAGGAGAGAAACTAGACGATAGTTTGAGAATGCCTCGGCATCATCTTTTTTGTATAATGGTATGACTTTTGCTATTTTTAATTTATAAGGAACAATCCCAGTAGATATAGACAAATTAAATATCATATTAAGAGGTTTGGCAATTTCATTACACACTTTTTTAATGATTAGATTGCCAATATTGTCATGGCCTCCACCTTTGTTTATGTCGAATTTATCAATTATTTTTACAATATCGGATTCAACAATAGGCTTCATATACATATTACTGGTCTTGTTTTCATTGAGATAAGCGAAATATTGCTTTCCTGTGTTTTGGATATTTGATGCAAGCTTAGGGCCTACGTTTACGAAAAAGTCTTTGAACTGATTTGATATTTCTTTAGGATTGGTAATAGAACTGCCATCTTCAGCTTTAAATTTGCTCTGTGCAGATTGTTTCTTTCCTCGTACAATAATATTATTAATTGTTTTCCATGTTTGCTTCATATTATTTTTAGCATGCTCAAACTTGGTAAAGAAGTATTTTCGTTTTGATTTTCGAATAAGCATTTGCAACTTATTTTTATATGTTTTGAATATTTGAAATTGTTTGTCGTTTGGAGATTGAATGTATTGTTTATATTTTCTTTTTGTTAATACTTTTTAACAATCCCTTCGTAATCCATGGCGATATTGGTTCTTTTCTTCTATTACCAGTACATTTCTTTAACAGAATACATTCGTTGTAAAGCGTATTAAAGGTGTCAATGAATTTATTATAGTCATCATTTGCATCAATATTATCAAGAATTTCACCCCATTTAACGTCGGATAGTTTTGTTTTAAATTTTTCAATATTCTTATTATTATGATTTCTTTTATATATAACGTCTTTCGTTTTACACTTTTGATTTTCTACTTGAGGTTGGTTGATAAAGTAGTTGGAAAGTGGTCACTTATGTCAGTAATCATAATTGTTGATTTGATAATATTGTCATTATTTGTAAGGATATTATCAATAATTGTAGCAGTTGATTCTGTGATTCTTGTTGGTTTATAAATAGTAGGTATTAATGAATAGGAGTAAAGAAGTTCAAGGTAATCATGAGTAGGTCTGTCACTGTCTACTTTAAGTAAATCAATGTTAAAATCACCCATAATATAAATATGTTTTTTATCCAAAGTTAACTTCTTTAAAATAGGGTCAATGTCCGTAATGAAATTATCGATTGAAGTGTGTGCTCTATATAATACTCCCACTAACACATTCTGATTAGATTTACATTCAATTTCAATAAAACAAGATTCAAAATTTGAATTGGCATGACAAAGATCTTTTCTGAGTTTATACTTTACTTTATCAGAAACATACATGCAGACACCACCTTTTTCCCGACCAGTCCTGTTCATATATTCCAAATTGTATCCAGGAATATTAAAATAATCATGAGGTTTATCTTTCAAATGAGTCTCGGAAATACCAATTACACTGAAATTTTGGTCCAATGTATTTAAACAATTTTTGAGTTTTTTGAAATTTTTTGACACGCTTCTGATATTGGCATTTAGTATATTAAATTTTCCACGACTTGCATCAGGATCTGAACAGAACTGTGCAGGGGTAACATATGAGCATTCGTGCATATCACAGTTTGCACTGTTTACAATATCATTATAATTTTTATTATTAAAATTGCAATCCAGTGTTAGGGGATTAAAAATCATCTTATCATATTTTTCTAGGTCTACATCTTTTATATTTTTAACGTGGGGGGACTGGTTTAAATCGTATACTTCAGCCTCAATGTCAGAATTTGAATTGTCACAATTATCAGAAGGCCTACTGCAGTTCTGACAATTAGTGCTGTATTTTTCTGGAATGGGGAGTAGACTAGACCAGTGCACAAAATGTCCTACTTCAGACTGTAAGCACACACGTTTGCAATATCATCAACAGAAATGAGGCACTTGTAAAACGCAGCACTTCTATTGAAACCAAAAGAAATTTCATTTTGTAGTTTGCATACAAAAAATGAAATTTTTTTTTTCAAACATGCATCATCAGCCCGATTCTCTTTTTTTTATTAACAACATTATGTAAGAGGCGTAAGCATCATTCATTGGAACCATGTCAATTGCTTAATTGAGGGTAAAAGCAATAGGCCCTATTGCCATGATTATACCATTTCCCAAATTTGCAACAGTCCCAGTTTACTATCCACTCCCATTTTATACTCGGCTAACAGGGACCGACGCAATGGATGGTACCAGCTAGTAGTAGTATGACGAAGATTGCATAAAAATTGAATCATAAAAAATTAAACGATGCAAACAGTTTTGATACACAAGGAATCAAAATGATAAATTTCAGTTGTAATTAAAAGATCATTTTTTGGCAACAAATGACTTGTTTTGCTCTGCTGCACCGAATTGTCAGAATCACCTGGCTGTCCTTGTTACTATCATCCCTCCCTAGGGGCTGTCCTTGTTATTGTCATCCCTCCCTAGAGTCCTATTAGAGTGTCATCATCAGCCAGGCAATAGCTATTATAGTATTGTTTTAGGTGAGTTTATATCCCAAAGATTCACTTGGATCCACAACATGCTCATCTATCAGGGCACAGTTCTCCATTTGTATATTAGTTGAATGACCTTTGAAAATTTAGGTACAAAAACTCATACTTTGCAACTTGAGGTCAAATTTTGCACTGTGATTGTTTTATTGGGGTTATTGAACTATACCATTGGGATGAGGCCATTGTGGTCCATAGTGATTGATGTGACCTGCATCTATCATTGTCTGATTTATACCAAGTGATTGGCAACTAATATCAAAATGCTTCATCACATGGCTCATTGGATGCCAGGGATTGGATGTCTTTCATTGAAGGCACAAATACTTACCATGCTTACAGGGTATAGGGGGTATTGCCAGATTCAGCAGGTTTTGTTTAAAAAACCCAAAAGATCAATGATGCAATATCACTATGCAAAACCCTATAAACTAAACTAGTTTCATCCGATCATCCCCCTTCCCCATCTGTGGTATGTGGCATAGGTTGACATACCAGGCAATGGTTTTTAGAGCATCTAGGAGAAACATAATCCCTCCCTCCCTCCCTTTGCCAGCCATATTGTACCCAAAATCCTCCCACCCTCCCTCCCCCCTTTGCCAGCTTTACTGTAGCCAAAAATTTTAAAGCCATATTATAACATTTTCATTCAAAATAGATTAGTATTTCTTTGCCATAAAATGTTAGCTTTTACTGTCAGATATATCCCATTTTAATTTTGAGCCGAACAACTAAGGCAAAGCAAAGAAAAATGGAATTTACTACCAGCGCCGATGTCGCCAATACGTATTACTCCTTCGGTTGTGTTACTGTACGATCCTTTGTTGTGTACATCACCATCCCGCATGCTATACATGTATGTATGTTCCATGTTCAACATCGCATGTACGTTCAACTAATATTTCCAGCGTAATAATAAAACGACGGTTCCTGCGTTTTATTCAAAATCTCGGATTTTGATAAAACTACAGCACCTAGGGTCTTGATTTTGCAGGGTATGTTGGTTTAATAAAGTACAATATAATCGTGTAAAAAAACTGAATTTTGAAACATTTTGAGGGCGTCCGTCTCAGTAAATGTTATAATATGGCTTTAAGCCAAAATGAGTCCACTTTCAAATTTTGCCAGCCGTACTGAAGACCACAGCAGCGCAATCCTGCGCCATCTGACCCAGAGAGAGAGAGACTGTAGCCAAAATTTTCAAGCCAAAATGGGTCCACTTTCAAATTCTCAGCGGCACACCCCTACCCAAACCAAACTTGATTACACCCTTCCCGGTGTGATTCTATTCAATTCAGACCTCTCCATGCCCTGCAAAGTGTCATCACCAGACAGCACTCACTAAACAGACAGGTTTGTATTTTCCCACCAGTCTACAAGCTATGTTTCCACCAAAATTTGTCAAAATGTCACAACCAACTATCATTCTTAGCCATGACAACTTGAAAGTTATTGGGGTCTAAATTGAAAAGTGCATGGAATGATTGAAGTAAAATGACACATGTGATTCTAGTGGTTGTTGTCAGGGAAGGGGCAGGGTTGCCAGAAATGTTCAGCCCAAATGACAGGTTAAATAATCGAAAAGTCACCCAATTTTTCTCTTAGCATCAGTTTCTATGAGACAGGGAACTACCTAAAGTCGCAGGAGACAGTATTGAAATATCACCCAATAATAAACCATTGGTTTCTATGGGACAGGAAATTGTCAAAAGTCACTGGGAAATCTTCAAAATTCTCCCACTTGGGCTATCAAATCGCAGCTTTGGCAACCCTGGGTAGGGGGGCTGACCAATTACTGGCTTGGTTCCGGTCAGGGGAAGGGAGATGAGGCTTGAATTATATAATGCTTTGGTACGGTGTGGACTGTGTTTGTGTTTGTCAATGTCAGAATCAATGGGACTAAAGTGTGTATTAGCTTGTATTGATGTAATGTGACCTGTTTGTGACCCATAGGAACCCAATCTTGCGAACTGAATGGGCTGTTCAATTCAAAATCTACACTACCCCTGTGGAAGATGTGGTTTGACACGCCAAGGGAAGTTGAGAGATTTGATCTACGTCAAACTCCTAACTTGGGAACTTGGAGGTTTATGCGATGTGGACACATTTTTGGGATGTCATTTTAGCTTCAATTTATTATTGTACATATGATTGGTCAGTTCCTGTTTGTGTACCCTAAACACATGCCGGAGCATAGCAAGAGCCTCAGGAGCCCATGGACAAGGAGCTGCTTTGGCCCTTTTAATTAACGTCTCCTCTTTCCCCCCTTATTTCATTTCAGGGGCCCCTGAACCCTTGGGACCCCTGGACTTTGTCCACCCGCTTGCTGCATTCCAGGTGATGCCTTACCTTGACGCAATCAGCCCAAGTCATATATACTCACAGATTCGCTGGCCACGTCGGTGATCTTCTGTGTTGCATGCAAGGGGCCCGAGGTTTGAATCCTGGGGGTACTAAGTGATTTCTTTGTTCATCTGCTCTCCTTTTTCATTTCTTCTTTCCCTTCTGATAGCAAAAAAAACGGGTTGGGTTAGAGTTAGCTTGTCTAATCAAAGTGATATGCAAGCACAGCCAATTGCAGGCAGGTCATTTTTCACACTTGCATGTTTTCTTAACATGTTCTAGTCCTTTTTAGGACGAGGACTAAACTGAGCTCAAAAAGAAACTTATAATTTTTCACAACTTGTGAATCACATGGTCATAACTCAAAACACATGTCAGTAACCAAGCAGTTGTCCAACTGACACAGCAGCAACACACACTGACACGGAACAGATTCCTGGACCACTTTTACAGCCCAATGTTTGGCACCCAGCACAAAAAATCTGTAAAAATGCATACAAGATCCTGGCATAGATGATAAAACAGTGCTTCTTGCTGCTTTTCACGCACTTTCTTCAAGAAACAGGTCTTTTCCCACATTATTCCACTTACTCCTTGGGAATTATCACCTGTGCAAGGATCTTTAACTTATTCTCACAGATTTCCTGTGCTGGGTGCCAATTATTGGGCTGTGATGTGGTCCAGGAAGCTGTTCAATGTCAGTACATTTTGCTGTTGTGTCAGTCGGATAACTGTTTGGTTACTGACATGTGTTTAGAGTAGAGTATTGCATACCTGCCAACTAGTCCGTTTTTGCCGTATTCCGTCCGTTTTCTAGAATTCCAAGTGTCAAAAAAACGTACGAATCCGTTTTTTCGATTTTCAGAATTTTTTTTTTTTTTTTTTTTTTTTTTTTTTAATAATTTTTTTTCAAAGTTTTTTCGGTTTTATAGTGTCTCTGGACCTAGACCTAAATGCTAGGATCATGGTTGACCTAAAAAAAAATTTAAAAAAAATTGAATTTTACACATTGTTTTGTAATTTTAATATGAAAATTGATACATAGTTTTCATGTCATACTCTATTAATGATATCAAAATGCATTCAAATTCAATGCATTTTGATATCATAATAGAGTATGACATGAAAACTATGTATCAATTTTCATATTAAAATTACAAAACAATGTGCAAAATTCAATTTTTTTTTTTTTTTTTTTAGGTCAACCATGATCCTAGCATTTAGGTCTAGGTCCAGACTCCAGAGACACTACAAAACCGAAAAAAACTTTGAAAATCTTTAAAAAAAAAAAATAATAAAAAAATTTTTATTTATTTTTTTTTTTTTTTTTTTTGCAATTTGGTACCCGGTTACCCGCCTGAAAAATGCGCTGGTACCGGGCACAAAATTACCGAAAATCACACCCCTAATCAGTGTTCACTTGACTTGCTTTCTTGATTTTTTTTGCAATGTATAAATTGTTAGGTCCAAATGATATGATTCCAATGCATTTAATGCCTTGATTAGATGGCTTTTTAAATGTTGAATATCTCTCCTAGAAGTGCCTTCTATGGGTTTCTAGAGTGTAGAAACCCAAGAGCTGGACCCCGGCCGTGATGGGCGAGAGCTCCACTCGCTGCGCTCGCTCCGCTTCGCATTGAGTCAGTTTTCTGGGAATTCAATGTTGGCAGGTATGGTATTGAAGTAATCCTGTGTGTAATTTTGGTTCATTTTGATGGACAGGATTTTAAGATATGACCTTGTGAAAAATTATAAGTTTCTTTTTGAGCTCAGTTTATCTGTGCCAAAAATCACTTGCCTTCCTTTCAACCTGCAAAACATTGAAAATCAGCTCTCTTTTTTAAAGAAAAATTCACAAAAGGTTTGCTTTTTTCAGTAAAAACATTTAAATCAGACCTTTTGAAGGTAAATTTCACAACAGGTCCACTTTTTAGCTGCATCCCCCGCCAAAAATAATCCTGGCTATGGGCCTGCCCTCCCCCCCAATTTTGTATGTACTGCTTTTGGACCAGTATGTCATCACCATTAGACCTAGCGTGTCATCATTTATAACTAAACATGATTCAATTAACAGTTTGCTTAAGAAAACATCATGAGGAAGAGTATTTTTATCATGGCACAGGTGCATCATGTAGTGAATGACTTCATTGTCAGATATCAATCGCGCTACTTCAGTGTTGATTACAGCAGGTGTGTCCACACGGAGGGCTTATGGTTAGGCATTTCGATTTCCAAAAAAAAAACTTGCTGTGTGAATGCTCTTGAGGATTCCAATCCCTAAGTTTGCCCCAAAATTTATCCCCCCAAAATAGAGGAGATTTCAAAATTTCCATGAGTGATGCTCGAGTGCTGATGCTGTGGGAATGATACATGTTGTGATTCTTGTGTGCTGAGCTTAACCTAGAGTCAGAAGTTTTCCGTTTTACGGAAAACAGAAACAAATCACGGAATCGGAGGTACAACACGGAAAATGACATTTTTGTATGATGTGACAAAAATTGTAAAAAGATCAGAGAAATATAATGTTAAAAACAATCTTGAGTTGTGTGTGTCAATTTTTATGATAAAAATACTGTTTAATAATACCGAAATAGAGGTATATTATCAAGGCATAAACCCCCTATCCATCCAAACATTGTGACAGTCAGTCTATTATCGTGAGAATATTCCAATCGGAGCATATTGATCGCGATATTGATCACTTTATTGTGACATTAAAATCATCCATAATCATTGTTTATACATTTTAAGCTATAAAACATGGATTTACAAATTTACAACACGGAAAATGGATTTTAGAAAACGGTAAACTTTGGACTCTAGCTTTTAACCTATGACCTTGGTTTAATTATATTTATTATGGTTCAATTTAGCGCAATACTAGATAGGCCACAGTAAGCTACCAGTTGTAATTCCAAAGATGAGCGACATCACGCATCGCATAAAAATTGAGGACTCTAGGCTTCAATGAAGTCATGTGGACACACATTAGGGAATTGACTAACAGCGTGTTTCTACTGAGCATACGGTCGCGGGTGAAATCAAGTGAATTTGGGGTGATGCGAGGAATATGCGGTAACAGCCCAATTGCAGGAACAGATCGGGCGAGGTGAAACACAGTGATGCGAGTGAATCCGTCAATAGTGGTGAATATGCGGTAGCATTCACAGTAGAAACCGTTCAGGTGACGATTTTTGCGGTTGACACCGGAAGTTAGCCTACTACAATACAGTACGTGCATTCAAAATTTGACCGTGAAGGTCACAAAACAATTTTATGGACTTCCGCCCTCCCCACGAAATATGTGGGTAGTGAATTGTTACACTGCATTTACAGCGCAATAGAAACAACCCGATCAAATGAAGGGTTAAAATGAATAAGAAGTGGAAGCGCTGTAATGCAAGGTGCTCATTATAAACACGCTGTTAGGAATCACAATACTCGAGGACACCAATACTCGAGACTTATATGACCGTCAGAACTACTGCTTCAATTTTGATTACAGTGTTTATTACATACAACCACAGATTATTCTATAATCTGGGATTCAACCAGGACTTTCACAGCCCAATCTGTCAAATTAGCTTATGTCAACTTGTAAACATTCAAGGATCAACTAATGCACGTAATGTGCAGGATACACTCTTCAGTGCTGAATCATGTCCAAGTGACGTGTCGGGTTATATAACTTGTAACTAAACATTCAGATCCATACGTACAAGTTAAACCAGGTCTAAGGTTAGACCTGGACCTGGTCTAACTATGGAGGCCAGAATTAGAGCCCTCTCTCCTCCGTTTACTCTTTTCTTTTCCTCCTTTAGTCCAAAAGTTTCACTGCAGCTATCTAATATTCAGCCTACATGTATTGCCCTTAAAGAGGGAGCCACCACCACCAGAGCAGTTCTTCTGGGTTGAACCAAACCTGCCTGGTTATCAAATTAATCAGTGGCAAGGTTATCTCTGAATTTGACAGTTACTAACATCAAAAAACATCAATGAATTTTACACTCACTAGGATCCACAACATGCTCATCTATCAGGGCACATTTCTTTAACCCCAATACAGTTGCACATTCATTGAATGATCTTTGAAAATTTGGGTACAAAAACTCATACTACGCAACTTGAGGTTAAATTTTCTTTATGATTGTTTAAAGCAATATTATAACATTATCATACAAAATAGATTAGCAATTCTTTGACATAAAATGTTAGTTTTTACTGTCAGATATATCCCCTTTATTTTTGAGCGAACAACTACGGCAAAGCAAAGTAAATTGGAATTTACTACCAGCGCAGTATGTCGCCATGTCATTACCACTCCTTCGGTCATGTTATGGTACGACCCTTTGTTGTGTAGATCACCGTCCTGCACGCCGTGTGTACTGTGTGTTATGAACATCGTGTATGCGTTCGACTAATAATTCCATCGTAATAATAAGGCGCGCTCCGGGCGCTTTATTCAAAATCTCGGATTTTGACAAAACTACAGCACCTAGAGTCTTGAATTTTGCAGGGTATATTGGTTTAATAAAGTACAATATAATCGTGTAAAAAAGTGAATTTAAAAAAATCAGTGAGGGCGTCCTCCTCAGCAAATGTTATAATATGGCTTTAATAGAGGTTATTGAACTATGGCATTGGGATGAGGCCATTGTGGTCCATAGTGACTGTCAAATTCAGAGATAACCTTGTCACTGATTAATTTGATAACCAGACAGGTTTGGTTCACCCCAGAAGAACTGCTCTGGCAGGGCTTCTTTTTAACAGGATCTTCAGTGATATAGAATGAGGTACCGGTATGTAAATACCAAAAAGATAATCCTGTAGGACTAATTATCTCTATAGTTAAACCAGGAATAAAGTTAGACCTGGTCATGCATGGTTTTTATATGGGGGGAGGAGGAGGGGGAAATAGGGCAACTATTTCACCCCAGTACCAGTGGCGACACCATGGGGGGGCAAATGCCCCAGTCAGAACTCTTGCCCCCCCCCCCTGTTTCCCCCCAGTAAAAACCCCAAAACACAAAAATTCCCACTTTTTGCGGCAATTTTGGGCAATATTTGCCGATTTTGCCCCCCCCTGAAATTCACTTTGCCCTCCCCCCAAAAAAATCCTGGTGCCATCACTGCCCGGTACTGACTACAGGCCTATCAGTAGTATCACCCCTCATCCTTCAGGTTTGGGGTGATAGGTCCATTAGGGAAACTATTTCCCCCTGTAAACATGTAGTTATACTATGATGCACATGGAAAATCATCAATGTGTGGATATCTTGTTGAAAAAACAAATTCCCCTTGGGCGTATAGTAAAGGCAGTGACCTGGCCTATATATTCTTGAACTCTATTATGGATAGACCTACTTCTGCATGCCATTCTAGCAATGATTTTCAAACTATATAAATTCAATTGATATTTTGGGTTACATTTGTCTAATCTACAACAGTTTTAAACATGACACATAAGGCAAAAATAAAGTTGTTATGTTGCCCTTACCCGACTGACCTGATTTTTGCCAGGCTGGCTTCTTTTTTTTTTTGTCTTGAAGGATCATGGTCTAACCCTGAAGTTTCATTCACACTCCACATTGCAGCGCGATGCGACGCTATGATTGCAATGAAATTAAAATGTATACTCCACCGATATATCGCAACATCGCGGCCGAAATGTGGATTGTGGAGTCTGCATCTCCTGTTATGGTCATTCTGCAGACCTTGATTTTCCAGCAGCCAATCACAAGCATGCACGATCGCGATATTGCAGTGCAATGCGAAGAAAGTTGCACAAGTTCATCTCACATTGTCGACAAATTTCCACCGCACGATCAGAATTTTCACCACCGAGCTCATAAATACCAAGCTCAGATATCATAGTGGATTCTGACGTGGGCTTTAAAAACACTCTGAGGGTTTTTTTGGTCAGAAGTGCCCTGCGTGTTGCCCACCCACACCCTGTTGCCCACCCACACCCTGTTGAAGGGGATGCGTGCAGCCTGTGGTAATATATGGTGTTTGGTTGACTGAAAAGCTCTGCGTTCGTATTTTGTTGGGATTTCGGGTGGTCACTTTTTGACCACGTCTCTAGAGTCCTTATAACCCTAAAACTCTAAGGGGGAGGGGACTTGGTCAGAGGTTTTCTGCCGCCCAGCCTATGGTATTTGATAGAATTAGGGTTAAAAAACATACTGACCTCTCATTGTAGGTTTAAAATGGTTGATTTAGAGGAAGAGAGAGACAGAGAAGAGAGAGAAAAAAAATCACAGACTGACACTTTCTAAAATGTTCACTTAAGGGCAACACAACAAAATAATGTGTAGCCCAAGTGCAGGGCAGTGAGGATGACTTGAAACATGGATTTATGCACATTAAATGACTTCAACTTGGATAACAAAATGTTATCATCATGTAACACTTGCCTTGCCCAAAAAGATTATGTCTTTCCTTTACACATCACTCTGTTGAGACAACCGATCTAGTGATCTGACAAACACCCGTCCCTTAACCCCATGCATGGCACTATTGCCTTTCAAAATAGAGCTTTTAGATCTATTTGCAATTTTATAGGCTTTGATCGGATAGCAACATTTGCACAGTATTTTGTGGGACATATGGGAGCACATCAGACACATCAAATTACATTTTGAATACAAGGAATGTTCTTCTGAAATCAGATAATTTTGATTTCTTCAAATTTGTGATATAATACTTTTTTTTTCTTCAAATTATTAGAAATTTATATTTTTGACATTTAACAGTCCTCAAAGTAAACTTTATGCAGCTGGGATAAAAAGCTGTCCATCATTTGACAATTTTGACCATTCGTATTGATAATCAAGACCTAAAATTTTTAGATTTTAAATCTCTGATTGGTTCAATACGTGATGTACCCGTCATTGTAACCAATCAAAATAGTTCTTAAAGAGGCAGAGTCAATATATGCAATACCTGCTTGAGGTATTTACTCAAGGATGACTCCGGCAATCACAACATTATGCCTTATATGATAGAAAATTAATTATCAAGCAAGAATCACATGGTTTTATTTGAAACAAACTCATATTGACCATAAAAACGAATTAATACAGCCGTCTCTTAATACGCGATATTCAAAATTCCCGGGCGCCGAAATTGTCCAGTGCAATGACGTCCCAGTAATACAATGAAGGCTGACAACAATTGAGCACAAGTAACCATGACGTCATTGCACTAGACAATTTTGGCACAAAAATTGTCTAGTGCAATGACGTCATGGTTACTTGTGCTCAATATGAGTTTGTTTTTAAATAAAACCATGTGATTTGTGCTTGATAATTATTTTTCTAACCAGGGTTGTAGCTACGCTGGGCGGTGGCGGGCGGACCCACCCGGCACTCAAGTTAATTTTGAGTCCAAATACCCAGCACTCAAATGTTTCAAAATCAATACTACAATCAGTATAAAAATTAGCAATTCTTATCAAAATTTTGATTCTTTTACCATTTCATATAAATTTCACCCGGCACTAAAATTTGCCTTGAGCTATAACCCTGTTTCTAACATATATGGCATAATGTTGTGATCGGTGGAGACATCCTTTCAAATAGGCCAAGGTCTCAGTATTAAATTATTACACTAAATTTGACCCGCTCTGACGAAACCCGGCATAAGTCGCACTAAGCCATTTCAAGATATGGCGAGTCAAAGTTGGGAAAGGGGTGAAAAACCTTGCAGATTTTGTTTTTCAGTGTTTATTATTTTTTGATTCCTTAATATGTTTCCTTTAACCTACCATTTTACGTCTAAAGCACCCAAATCTAGCATTTTCTGAGCCAAACCAAACCAAAAACAAGTCATTTTACAACTTCAAAGCTATTTTTCTTGCATTTGCCTTTTCTTATGTGTCACTTCCCCCCTTCCCATTGAAAGACCGTAGAATGAGGACCACATGTCCCAGAAACATAATTTGGTATCAAATTAAAACTGAAGATCTATATACTAAATGATGACATCAAAAACTCATATGTGACCCCTCAGCACAACTGAGCCCTGAAGTTGCCAATCATCATTTTTGAGATATTCAACCAAAATATTCTGCTTGAAATTAGCTTTAAAATGATGTATATCAAAATTATCATGTCTATAGTACTTGTGAAAAATCATTAAAATAGTCAATAAATCCTTTGTTTCCTATTGTTTATTGTTAAGTTCGATGGAGCATATCTCAATAGTGGCACTGGCGACATCCGGGCTCAGTTGTGGAGGATGGTCACATATTTTCAAAATTAGTGACTTATGGCTGGTTTTGTGGGAGCAGGTCACATATATGGATAGGACAAGGGCAAGGATGGATAGACTTTGTCATGCCACTATATGTACTTCTCATTCTTGAACTTGAACCTTTCATAGGGATAGACCTACTTTGACACTTGTAGCAGTGTAACAGTTGATATTTCACCTTACATAATGTGATCATCCACAACAGTTTAAAGTGGGGCAATGCCAGCTAATTTTAGTAGCTGAGTAAGGAGACAGATTAAGAGATGAATTTGTCCGTGTTGGGAGATTAAGAGACAAATTTGTCGTGGTGTAGCTGTTCTCCCTCCTTACACACATCAGCTACACCATAGAGACGAATTTGTCTCTTAATCTCCCTACACCATGCTTACTGTTCTCTCAGGTGAAAAGCACAACATCTTGGTTGTAACTTGTGCATTTTCTGTGATTTCAAAGATTTTTGTGCTGGTCGCTGACCAATATGTATCTGAGGTTAGTGCGGTCAGGAAGACTCTGTGCGGATATCCCCGACAGGCGCCGACTGTCGTGGCTACAACACTAGCCAGGACTATCTGAAGAAAAAGGTACGCTTTTTACTATAAAAAAAAAAGATGAAATCAGCCTTTTGTTGAAGGAAAAATTTACATGTAGGCCTAATGTCCTCCTGCAAATAAACACTGGCTACGATAAGCTCGAGTGCACATGTTTGAAGGCTTATGCTGAGTGTTAATGAATTGACTGAAATGTGGATTATGTGCATTAGATTACTCAACTTGGATTACAACATGCAACATTTTAACACTTTTCTTGCCAAAAAAGATTATATGCTCTTCCTTCCCTAAGTCAGTCTGTTGTTAGGATCTATGAATGAAACTAGAGCCTCGATAGATCTGACAAATGGTCTTGTGAAAGGGCTATTCCAGCTGAAATCCATACACCCCTCAAAGATATGACTTTAATCTTCCACACAGGGAGTGTGAATTTCAAATGGGGTTACCTGAATGGGTGACTCCATTTGAAATCTACACCCCTGTAAGTGAAATTAAGGTCATGTCTTACAGGGGGGTGTATGGATTTCAACTGGAATAGCCCAATTTGCCATCATCGAAAGTTAATGCAGTTTGCGCTTTGGATACATTGAGCATTGTACTACATTTTACTTCTTTCCATCCAGATTTTTCAGCTCTATTTCTTTGAAGCATTGAGTATAGGCCACAGCAGCTGATAGGTGTATCCCATCATGCTCTGCAGTACCATAGTAGAACTGCACATGCCATAGAAAGTGTACACAAAATCCCTCACTTCAACTTTCAATTTACTCGCTTATATCAGGGGAGCTTAGACTTTTGTTTGAAAAAATATGATCTCTAAAGTATTGTGAAACTATCCATAGCTCTCAATATGTAAGCGGCTCTTGTTTATATTTTGTATACATTTGCTATGGAGCAAGCAGATAGACTGCAATGCATGATGGGATACTCCATTAGCTGCTGTGAGTATAGGCACAGATATTGGAACAATATCTGTGGTATAGGACATTGAGGACAAGGCCTTATAGTGAACTATTGCATGGCATATCTCCTTTATTCCTTACTTTATCCCATACCTTCCTTTGTTCCAGCTTGTATTCTTGCTTTTGTGGGATTATTTTGTATTATGCATTTGTTGAATAAGGATTGATAAAGATATAACCTTTAAAAAACACAATGGGCAAATTTTAAGCAGGGGGGTGCTTGTTTTGTTACACCATGCAAGCCTAAACCTGATTGAAAACCAAGGTAATAGTGCTCTCAAAGACCAATCTCTTACACGATGTAAACACCTCTTTTACAAAAATGCCCTGAATTAACGAGACAGACATCATGTATAGACCTACTTTGTTATGTCACTAGCTGTACTCCTCATTCTTGAACCTTTCATATAGATAGTCCTACTTTGACACCTGCAGCAAGAGAGCTGGTTATAGGTGAGTTAAAAACAGACAAGTTAGGAAAAGGGTGAGTTAAAATGTCGAGTTACCCCATCACATAGTTGGGTTGTTTTCAATTACCCCCTGGCCTTCACAGAGTGGTATATTTTGTTCCTTAGGGGTGTTACAGAAAAGCCAACAAGTCCTAGCTGTGATTTACAAGAATAATAGCAAGTCCAACCAGGGAGGTAAATAACATGTTAACTGGGTGGGCAAATGCCCACCCAGTAAATTATTTTGCCCACCCAGTAAATTCAACTTGCCCATTGCCCAAAAGTGCCCACCCAGTAAATTATTTTGCCCACAAAAAAATTGGGCACCATATAATAATTATCATAAAAGTAGTAGGCCTACCAACGTGCATCTCTTGAAATCAACTTGCATTTTGAAAGTGATGTTGAATGTATCTGTTCTTAACATCTGCCAATTTATTCATTTACCATGTTTACAACTTCGAGCAGGAATAATTATCACACAATACAAATTTTCATAATTTCTTACCAAATAATTTCAATACATTTTAGAAAATGCCACTCGTCCAAAACAGGTATAATTAAATATATTTCTTTAATCTGTGAGTACATTTCCGAAAATCCAAACGCCTGGATGCCATTAATTATCGCTGCCCACCCAGTAAATTATTTTCCCTAATTTGAGGGCAAAAATAAATTAAATTACCCACCCAGTAAATTATCCTTATTTACCTCCCTGAGTCCAACGGCAAGTTACAGAAATGATAGGCCAAGCAAGTCCCATAGATAAGTTATAGAAACACCAGCTAGTTCCAATGGCGAGTTACAGAAACATAAGTAAGTCTTACCGGCAAGTTACGGAAACAAGTCACAGCCCACTGGCAAGTTGTTAAAATGTAGCAATTTATAGCAAGTTATTATTATTGAAGTGAGTCTCATTTCCTTTTTATTTTAAGTGAATAATATCTTTTATCTAACTTGCCGCATGGACTTGCTGCAAATTTCCAACTTGCCACATAGGAAATATCCAACTCGTCGCCTGAACTCGCCACTTCAACTCGCCTTTTTTCCTAACTCGCCCCATTTTTAACTCACCAAGTAGTTGTCCTCCTGTATCAATGTGGCAATTGATATTTTGCCTTTATATGTGTTATCATCCACTGCATCCAAGTTTTGAGATATTTTCTCAAAATATCAAGAGCTATCTCAAGAACCACTTAACCAATACTAGGCTTGTTGGTACTCATTTTAATGCATTTTTCATGCTCAGTCCAAATATGGTCATACAAAATATACAATTCTGGAATTTTTGAAGAAAATTTGAAAACTTGTCATCTGCAGTTGACACCCGCATGAGAGGGTTAAAACATAAGTACAGGGCAGTTTTAATGAAATGAAACATGGATGGATTATACACATTAGATTATTTCATCTTTAATTACGCAATGTGTGACATCATGCAACATATTTAACACTTGTCTTGCTAAAAAAGATTATGTCCTTCCTTCCATGTGTCACTCTGTTGAGACCAGCCCATCATAGGATGAGTCCGAGGTAGGACTGTAAAACTCTCCAGGGGTTGGGTGTTGATTTGAAGTAAGAGACGGCATACATTTGTGCACTTCTCTAGGTTTTTTATGTCTTGCCGTTGAAATATAAATCCAGAATGGCAGGGTTGGTGATTTTTTTAATCTTTTTTTTTTAATCAAAAATTGCTACCATCATTGCACATGCCTGGAAAAAGTGGGGAACTTGGGAACCATGTTCCCAGGAAATTTTGCTATTTGGAGGGAAATTTTTGTCTTCTAAACAAAGAAATACATAAATAATGGGAACATTTTCAATACTGGACGGAAATTTTGATGATGTTCCCGGGAAATATTGCATTTATTCCAGCCCTGACACATTGTTAACACCCTTTCTAGTTTACCCTTCTCAAGTTGTTTGTGACCCCTCACGTAAACGTGTAATTAGACCATCCAAAGAGCCGGCATATCACCAACAGTTGAAGTCATATGGGGCTGTTTTAAAGAAGTGCTACTCCATACTGCACTATAATACTACCATACTGACTCTTGTAAAGTCCCATGCCTGTTTTTATTCCAACCCACATCATTTTGTTGGGGCCAAAATTTTGTTAAATTCCCTGTAAATACGCTACCAAATGCAGTCTTTGCAAGGGGTAAGGGCTTGACCCCAGAAAGAAAAACAATCAACCCTCCAACATCTGATCAATCAGACCAATGTTGGCAATTTTTAAAACAAAGTTATTATCATCATCAACTTGAAATCCATATACCTGGATACCAATCATTTTGATACTGCCTAAAAACATGTTTCCAGCCTAAAATTTCACTGTGTTCAACGCTTATGACCTAAAAAGAAAATCAAGCTTTTATCTGATACCAAAATTTGCATTTTGATGGGGTCAAGTGGAGGAATGAGGCTGTCATTCAGTTCAAACACCTTTAGGTGTCTATCATTTTCTTCAGAAAGGGGCGTCCGAAATTTACAAAAGGTCAGCATCAATAAAATTGCGACCCCCAACAAAAATTTTATGACTCCCACCTTACCCCCTAAACAGGCTAAAATTGTATTGAAATCAGTCTTTTTGGTCATCAAAAATTTTATGACCCCCCTATTTTTTTTTCCAAAAATGTATGACCCCCAGTTTATTTGGGACCCCCCCTTCTGAAGACAATGATAGCCAGCCCCCTTAAGAGGGTGACTACATTTGGCCTGGACTACTCTTTGCCCCACTGCCAACTTTCCCCACCCCGTTCATCAACAAATATCCAGACCATGACTAGTATAATTGCCAATCTCTATCAATAGTTGTACAATAATGCCACATATGATGTCAAAACATAGACTCTTCTCCTATACTATGTGCATGTTCAAATGGTCATGAACATTCAAGGGGCTGAACCTCTAAATATGTGACCCGATTTAGTCCCGGGATTTAGTCCACTCAGGCTAATGTCGGTCAGCAAATCCGAAACTTGAGATATAGCCAGAAATAGATTAGGATTATAGTTAGTCACAATTAGACTCTGAACTTGTAAAATTGTTGTAACTTCGTAACCAAATCAGTTATAAACATGGGGTTTGGACTGATAGAAAGGTAAGTTTTTGCTTCATATAAACCTAATAATAACAACTCAATTTTGAAAAAATATTACTTTAGCCTAACTGGACTGGATCGGGTAAATTGTAAGCAGGGGTTTTCATATGATTTCCTCATATTTTGTTGCCAATATGTATGCATTTTATTTTATTTTCAAGCCATATTTGGTGTTTTCCCCTGATTTTACGCTGTTTTTCAGCTTTTTTAAAAGTAATTTTTCTCTCTTTTGGTCTGTGGCCTCTCACACCCCTGTTTAAGTCAATCTTCCGCCACCTCCTAAGTGCCTAGCATGTGCTTGGGGTTTAGAAATAGGAATATGCCAATCATAGTATGCACAATCATGTGAACCTCTTTGAATGAACCCCCAAAATGTGTCAATATGGCACAAACTTCTGAGTTTTAGTGTGCTTTGGAGGTTCAACAAAACCCCCTAAATATATTGGTTGAAAGTTTCCTTTGGGAGTGTCAAACCTCTAAATGCATCCTACGCAATGGTGAAACCCCTGAATAAACCCCTTTAACACCCTGAGCACTACCTGCCAATCTAACATTGCTTCTGATTGGTCAATTACATGATATCTTCACTTTAATCACCAATCAGAATGGAGCTTTGCAAATAATTCACCCCAATTTTTTGTGTGGTGAAATTATTCTAACCATAGTTGGCAGTGGTGATACAAACCCACCCTTTTTAGTTCAAACCCACCATTTATATTTTATACCCTTTAAACCAAAACTCAGAAACCCACCCTTTCTAAGCGTGGTTACTGATCATAGATAAGTGGTTATGGTGGTCCAGGAGGTGCAGATTTGCATCCAAAGAGAATTACATATAAAGTTTTAGATGACCAAACAGAATGGGATTTCAATATTTTTTTTGTGTTTCATTTAGTGTCATTCAATTGGAAATTACAGTAAGCTTTGAGATTGCAATTGTTGACTTCAAAACCCACCCTTTTTATCAGTAACCATGCATTATATTTGGACACACATTTTAACCAGAAATTTTTCAAACCCACTCTTTTAGGCATTTTGTGGACCCTTCAAGCCCACCCTTTCTAAAGCGTGGGTTACCAACTATGCTAACCAATGTTGCTGATTGGTCCAATTGATAATGAAAACTTCTTTTTGGCCAATCGGCAGGTACATTTAGTTCTCATGGGGTTAAGGGGTTCCTCCAAGTGTTTACCTCTCGTGTGGACACCGCTTCTGCCAAGATAGTTTTACACCCCCCTACGTCAACCCGTAACTAGACCATTCAAGATGCCGCCATCGATTGTTGAATCATCGCGGCCGGCCGGCCTACCCGCCTGGCGTAGGATAATGGTTACAGGCTGTGAGTAATTGAGCATTCAATATTAGATAACACACTTTGTTAGCCCCCTTATTGGATAACATACTTTGCTACTATTATACTCTATGTGGAAACTACTTTGGCATCATTGGGACTTAATAGGATGTATATTAGCTCATTAGGAAGACAATTTCATCTGTTAAAGGGACAATGTGCAAGTTACTTGTTGTTCAGAGTTGAACAGGTCCCTGCATAGCAGTGACCAGTGGCATAATCATGGAGGCAGCTTCCCCCTGTTTACAGTCTTTCCCCATCCCCTCATGGGATGCTGGCTGTCCTGATATTTAAGATTTAAGTCATTTTGCAGCAGTCAAGTTAGCTCAATCGATAAGGCGTTCGACTATGTGCGAGAGTTTGCGGGTTCGAACCCCGGTGGTGGTTAGTACGCTCTCGAGTTAAAGATTGAGTTAGCTTGAAATTCACTGGACAAGGAACTTACTGATAATTCAAATTGTCTCGTTGTAACCCGTACGAAACTTGGGGAGCTGATCCTGGCTGCGTTGGTCAGTATTGTGGAATGTGGTATGCGCTTCTTAGCTGCAAGTCCCTATGTAGTTGTTTAATAGTTTATGGAATGATGTGGGGCTGTAGTGGTCAGCGACAACCTGTAAAGTTTGCTGAGGCTTGTGGATCAATGTCGAGGCGTTGTGCCTGTGCAAAGCGCACTATAAATCACTGCGCTTTAAAAAAACCTTTTGACCATTTCCATCAACCTTTTCCCCCTTGGAAGTTGCCTCGCCCCCCCCTTCTGAACAAGTTTTGCCTACTAGCGCCAGAATTTTTTCTTTTACAAGATCTTACCATGGCCACTACAATCAGGAGTAAATGTAGAAAACTTTGCCCATAAATTCACTGAGATTGTGAGAATAGGGCAGGTGAATGTTTTAGCCTATTATGCTTCCAACTTAGAATGAGTCAGAGGACAAGAGTTATTTACGTCTGAAAATTAGGTCCTGATCCAACAAGAGCAGACACTGACTTATCCAAAACATGAAAAAGGTGTATAAACGGGACCATACCTTAACTTTTTTTGACACTATATCATGCAATTGGGCCAATAATTGTAAAACGAAAGCTTCCTGGCACAGTTACATTGATACATCATTTGGTTTATTCACACTGATCTCAACTTGTGATCTGGCAGACAGGAGGATACTTCTGTGGGTGGGTGGGTGATGATTTTAAGGTACAGGTTTACATGAAGGTATAAAGGAAGGTATACCCAGTTGTCCTCCAAAACTTGTGCTAACTGATGATAAAAGCCACCAGTTTCCCTTAAGGTGACGCAATCTTTTGTTGGTCGAAGCAACAAAAAAAGTTGATTTTAGTTGTCTAAATCCATATATTGTTGAAAAATAACACTTTGGTGTTTTGCAAAAGTTCATTCTACAAATTATATCCTTTGAAAACTTGCTTGATTTATTGTTGTTAACGATAACTGTTATGTACGTTTTACGAAAGTATTGTTGTTTCAGCCCTCTTTACAACATAACTCAAGAACCACAGCACTTACAAAAGTATATCTGTGATATTTGAATTCTTCTACACGCCCGCTATGAAATGATCAATGCAATTTTTACCAAAGCTCACTACCATTCGCAAGATGCTGAACTACCAAATCGCAACAATTTAAAATAGTTGCTAACCTTAATCAAAAAAGTATAGGACTGAAAATCCTCTTTGGGGCAAAACATTTTATGCTGTTTTTCAAGTTATTCTTTTTGTTTAATTTTTAAATCTAACCCCCCGATTTCACTTCCTCTCCATTGCCCACACACTCTAATAAATGTGTGGTGTTGCCACTGGGTATACCACATTCGATATTGGTTAGAAAAATGTTGATATTTACCACACATTAAGAATACCTGAAGTCCATTTCACTATACTTTACAAAGTTTCAAAAGTCTTAAAATTGTTTGAAACTTACAACGCATCGTAAAATCCATTTCGCTAAAATGGCTTACGATCAGTACCCTTAGTAAGTAATAGTGATTTACTACCTGTAGGGACCCTTCATAAAGTTTTGTCTGGTATTAAGGATACGATACATGATTTACCGACAAGTGACTCATTTCGGAATGCGATCATGAATTTTGAAGAAAAAAAAGTTTCCACAGGCTTCGTTGGGACTTGACCTAAAAAAAGGCGTAGAGGTACCATATTTACAGATTCAGGCTAAATTTAAAATTGATATAAAAGCGTTTGTTTTTGATCGATTACAAAAATTAATTTTGCCGTATAAAGAAATTGTATCTGGCGTGAATTAAACTACAGTTTTTATTCCTAGGGCTCTTTGACTTCTTCAAATAATTTTTTTAATGATAGAGTGAATCCCCTGGCCCTCTATAATTACGCACAAAAGATCGACCCCCTTAAGGTATTCATAACTTACAAACGGTTACTTGAGTTAAGAAAATTTTGGGTCTCTTTCTTTTTATCAAGATGGACAACCCAAATCAAACAAAAATAATTATAAGAATTAAGATAGGGGTGGCATGGAGAAGACAGTACTTGCAAACCACATTTGGTCCTTTAAATTTTTCTGTCGAAGACACAACTGCACCAGACAGATCACAGATGACCTTATCGGCACTTTAGAGAAAAGAAAAGCGAGGAAATTGACAAAACCGATGCGACATCGCTTTTCTTGTCGCATCATAGATGGGAATATCAGATCCTACCATAGCCGGCTTGTCACACTTGGCAGCGGTTGTAATGCAATATGGATTAGGCCAACTTATTAGTTATGACGTCATGTCTTTAGTGCTTTGCTCATGGCCATAGGTTTCAACATAAAAAGTTCAAAGTTGTCAGATATTTTCTCAAAATATCAAGAGCTATCTCAAGTACAACTTAACTAGTAGTGGGCCTGTTTGTACTCATTTTAATGCATTTTTCATGCTGATTCCAAATATAATCATACAAATTAACAATTTTTTTTGAATTTCTGAAGAAAAATTGGAACTTGTCTGCAGTCGACACCCGCACAATGAGGGTTAATGATGAGTTGAAAGTTTGTCGGGAACCCGTGTGATTGCCGAAGCCAGTTATGGACCAGTGACTTAGTTAGCACTTCAAGTAGATAGCATGTGACATATTCCTTTATGATAATGTTAGCATCGTGGGTTTGGATTTCGTTAATAAGTTTTAACACATATGTTCAAAGATTTGAAATGCCACGATCTATCAGGGATTAAGAGAACTATTTAGTTTGAACTAGTTTGAAAAATCGCAATCAGTATAAAATAGGATGATATTTTTGTATTGAAATTAGGATTTACAGTTTGCCCAGTTACTATATCATTTATTTATTTGTAAATCCTAGAAATCATAATGTATTAATGAAATGATAGTATTGGCTGGGGTGAAGGGCAAGGATTCTATTGCATGCGTAAACGGTGTGACATTTTCATATAATGTTGGGAAGAGATAGTAAGTTTTGGCACATATGTTCTATAGTTTTGAAATGCCACAATGCATCATGTATTAGGGGCATCAGGGAAGGGGCTCTTGTGCACTTTTACAGAGGGCAATGGGTTATTCTATTTAAAATCCACACTCCCTGTGTGGAAGATTTTGGAAATATCTTCCACAGGGGGAGTATGAATTTCAAATGGAATGAACACATTAGCAGCTCCATTTGGAACTCGCCCTCCATCAGGGGAAGATTCAGGTTGAATATTTCTCAGAGGGTGTATGTAATTTAAATGGAGCTGCCTAATGTGTTCATTCCATTTGAAGTTCATACTCCCCCTGTGGAAGATATTTCCAGAATCTTCCACAGGGGTAGTGTGGATTTTAAATGGAATAGCCCAATGTGAAGGGTGTGACATTAATATAGGAGTAAGCAAGCTATAGTGTGTTGAGTTATTATTCAATTCAAATCGTTATTTCTATGATAAAAATAGCTCAGCTTTTAAGTCCAAATGAGTCCTCAATGGGCTGTTCCAGTTGAAATTGATACACCCTGTGTGGAAGACATGACCTTAATCTTCCACACTGTTCGTGAGAATTCAAAATGCCTGAATGGGTGACGTCATTCACATTGTAGTCTATATAATACCAATTTATCGATACTCACTCTCCTGTACCGATACATTGATTTCTTAGTACTACTAGTCTTTGACACATGTTGGTTCAGATACTGCATATATACTGTGTCACATTGATAATGAATAATGAAGAAGTCCCTAATCAATCTTGGGGGGAAAATGTAACAAGAACCTGGGACTTGACTTTCATTAGCCTTATAGCATGACTTGAGCAATAGAAAACAAGCTTAACAATTTTGTTTTGATTGGATTTTCCCAACATCAAGCTTCATTATGCTCTTATTTATATTGCGTATACAAATAACATAGATTTTGCCATTCCTACATGTTCATGTCATTTTATCAGGATTATTTGGGATAATCCCTGTAGGTTTGAGACTTAGGCGGGATAAAAATGTTGATCTATTTGATTAATTAATGAGTTTCTAATTACTGAAGAAACTATAGCAATCAAGAATAGTCAATATTTATAGACTAATTGATTGAGACAATCGCACTACGGAGTACTCGTCTATACCCGGTAATTTGAATTAGTGTGCCGCACAGACAAGAACGAACTTGTTGTTTACCGCATACATTGTACGCTATTTAAGCATCATTATAGCTTCACTACGGTTTCGAGCGGAGACCGCGACATGACTTAACTAGTCCTTGCAAATAGGTTCATGAGTGTGTTGTGGTAATCAAGTATCTTCTTGTTTAGCTTTTATGCTCTGCATGCTAGCCATGGGCTTCAATATAAAAAGTTATGAGGTATATTCCCTCACAATTTCAAGAGCTATCTCAAAAACCACTATTCAATACTGGGCTTATTTGTACTCATTTTAATGCATTTTTCATGCTGATTCCAAATATGGTCATTGAAATGTACAATTATGAAATTTTTGAATTTTTATAGAAAAATTTAGAACTTGTTGTCTGCAGTCGACCCCCATGTGGAGAGGGTTATGGGCATCTGTCTTTCCAATTTTATTGTTTTATTTTGTTTTCATTATACAAGGGAACAAACCAGTATATAAATAAACTAGTTTTGTTGTGGAGGAATGGTTTTAAAATGTCAAGTATGTTTCCTGCATTCTTTTTTTATAAAAATAAAATGTGTTATTTTTACGGTTTTGTTATAAATAGCAAGGAGCTAGGAGGGTAGCTTTTGTTCTCCTAATATTTATAGGGCTTTATAACTTGGTTTTGCAAGTCCATTAATTTACTCTCATTTTAGACGTTTCATCTTCCCATCAGAGGATTTCATCAGTAATGCGACGATCCAGCCACTGCACGCCTCGGCATGTTGCTTGAAATGCAAAATTTATGAAATAATTTGAGGGGTTTACAGGGCTTTGTTGATCTCGGGTTTGTCTACTATGATAACCAGAAGCATCAAAATGCATCCGTTTTCAAGATTGAATGATAAGATTGAATCAAAACCTGTAGTTTCAAAATATATATAAATGTAATTGTTTCCTTTCTGATGTTATGACTTGAATCACTATGAAAAAGTGACTCCAGAAGTTAGCTCACAAGAATTGCTATAATTTACCATGCAAATGTTTTAAGGAGACGACCAGTTTTATACTGTTACTCAAAAAACGAGGGAGCGCCAGCAACCTGCTGGCTTGGCCAATTAAAAAGATATTTTTAAAAAAAGGAAGGTTTTATTTCAAACTCTAATGGTGACCCGCAGGTCAAATTGCTAGAATTGTACATTAAACACACCTACACAGACACAATGCAATTTGCAGGCAGCAGCTTAATCAGCGCCAATATTGCAACATTGAAACAAACAACTATACAAACATCCAATCCAACCCAACCCCATCCCCCAGTAGGCAATGAGGATAAAGTGCCTTGCCCAAGGACACAACACGTTGGCACGGCGGGGCTCGAACTCATAACCTATGGATTGTGAGTCGGGCGCCTATCCACTCGACCACACATGCTCCACTTTAAGATTTAAGATTTGTAATGAATAACCTCAAACATTTTAAAAGTTACCTAAAATTTGACAACTTTTCCCCAAACTACTGGACAAGACTGTTAAATGAAGAAATTACATAAGTGATACAAAAGACTTATAACTGATCTAATAACTCTCTATTAAATTATCTCTTTTATTAGATTGCAGACGATACCTTACAACAGTGCCTTGCCATAGTGACCTCCGCCAAAATCATGTTGCTAAAGTGTCAAGACATTCAGTGTGAGCTGGCCAGTGTGTTGGATGGGCAGGAGACTAGCAGGTCCAATGGATTCTATTGCACCAGCTATCAGAGGGCATCAGGCATGGTTGTGGAGGCTGGCAACTTGATTGATGCTGTGTGTACGATATACAGGACTGCAATGTGTCTCACTCAAGGTAACTTTTTCAGAGAGCTATTGACTGCTCAGCGCCAGAAGTGTGTAAGTGCAATACATGCCTTGTGAACATGTGGCAATTTACACACAGTATATTGTACTCGTTGACGTCTACACATGCATGGCAGCTACATGTACATATGGCAGCTATTGCAATTACCCACTTCTAGCACTGAGCAGTCAATATAATGGTAAAAGGTGATATTTTGGCGCTCCTCAAAGGTTCAAGAAAATGTGCAAAATATTTAATTGGTGTATAAAATCAAATAAATTTGAAATAGTTTTGGGCACATAAATTACCACTTGGCAGTTAAAATGAATCTGTTCTCCTGCCAACTACACATGTCACATGCTGGGGTCTACCAGACAAATTATCGGCATCAAAACAATTTTGATTAGTTACAAAGAGGGCTGTATCATATATTGAGCCAATCAGCGATATGGTAAGAATAGGGTTGGAGGAGATTAAACTTCTGAAAATTTCTATTAAAGAGTTCTAAAAGATCTATTTTGATTGGTTATTGAGATGATTATATCATGTTATTAACCATTTAGGGGCACTGTAAGAATAGCAGTAGTACCCAGGCGGTTAAATGGGAATAGACAATGAAAAGGGGTTGTCTAAGAAATCCTGTACTGGCCAGACACAGATATTTGATAGATAACTAGTTTGGGTTTAATTTTGATTCAAATACAAACCATATCGGAAATTGTCAAGATACACATTCCTTGTTGACCTTGATAGGCTGGGATTTTGTTCATATGGGTCAGGATTTCGTGTATGTTGTCAAGTTGTTGTCTTGTTTCAATGTTATGGGGTTAATTCCTTAATGTTTCCTGGATACTAGGTTCATAAAACTTAATGTAACAGTTTTGGATATTTTAGAGATCAGAAATGGAAATTTGAACATGTCTGTTACCTCCCATTACCCCACCTCCATGACTTAACGTTGAAGGGAAATTCAGTGATTTTAAGTTTCTTTTTGAGGCCAGTTTAGGTTCACAAGCAAACAGAAACCAAATTCTTAATGTCTGGCCAATCTGTGAACATCCTATGATTGCTACTGTAAGGCTGCAAGACTACAGCCTGCGATGTGCATGAGTATAGCATATCATATACAGCAGTTAAGGTTCCAGCTACTGTTTGAACAATGTACCGCGCTGCTCTTTGTTCATTTAGAATTGGGCAAATGAAAGTTAAGTCGTCGAACTCGTGTACAGAGACCCATATGCACATCCCAGTCAGTTTCAAAAAGAGCAGGGTGTTATGTTGAATTTCCCAATCTGTCTCAGTGGCTGGTGCTGCTTGGATATTCGCAATCTAAGTACTGACAGAAAGTGCACTGTAAGGTAGCCGCCTGGAGGAAGTCTGATTCTGATATTCCTATAAACAGCAGTGCTATGTACAATGAATGTATATGAAATAAAACAAGATTTTGCTTACAAATCCTTCCTACCAAATGAAATTGGGTCATAGCCCAGATTACCGGCTTTAGATGTGTGTCATCAGCTGTTGTACCCTTAGACATTGTATCAAACTTGACCTCTATTCCTGATAAATGCCTTGACCAATGAGGGTAACAGAACATATGCATAAATGATAGTGATGTTTTTAAGTCAATAAGGACTTGTGAAAATACCCTTGACCTGTCCGTGCCATCTTCATGTAATTGAATGAATAACGTGTACTTTGATAGTAGGTTGTTGTTTTTTTCGTTGATTTTTTTTCCAATTTGCGGGTGGTCACCTTGTGGCCATGGTGTGTGTATCTGTATCCCTAATGCTGCGAGATTTGTGTGTGGGGATATTGTGCCCTACATCATGTAGCCAGCCTTCACTCACTTCAGGGGAGGGCATAAGGTTTGAGATTTTGAGGGTTAGGATGGTTAATGGTAGACCTCTGCTACAATGGGTAAAAATTTGGATACCAAACTTGTAAGGAGTCTCTTCAAGATGCTATTCTCTCATGTTCTTGATGCCCTGATTGATATGTGTATGTGACACGATCCGGTCCATGGGGGGCAAAGGTGGCAAATTTGAAACTGAGATAAAGGTAAAAATATGGAGTAAAAAAACAATAAAATACATAACAAAATAGACATCAAAAAATTTCGTAACTTTAGAACTAAGTATGCTAGACCTTTGGTGTTTTCAGTAAATTATAGCCTATTGAATGTATAATGCAATAATTACAGCAACTCAATTTTCAAAATTGCCTCCTTTGGACCCCCATGGACCAGATCGTGTCACATATTTAAAAGAAATAAAACAAGATTGTCTATGTAATATTGTATATTTAGAAGAAAATATGCAGTTCTGATGCCTTCCGCTAAGAATGCAACAAACACCATTCGAACCTAACATCTACAGATTAAAATCTTCTGCTCTTCTTCAGTGTGCCTCTGTGGTTCAATTGGCAGTACGTCGTGCTAGTAATACGAAGGTCACCAGATTGAATCCGGCCCAGATACAATGGGATTTTTTTCAATGTTTATGTGCTCTGGCTGCTCTGAGTAAAGATTAAATTTTGTTCAAAACAAGATTTTGCAGACAAATCCCTCCTACCAAATGAAATTGGGTCAAAGCCCAGATTATTGGCTCATGTGTGTCATCAGCTGTTGTTCCCTTAGATATGCATCAATATGCCTTGACCAATGAGGGTAACAGAATAAATGCATAAATGGTAGTGATATTTTTAAGTTAAACCGGAATTGTGAATATACCCTTGACCTGTCGGCACCATCTTCTTATGTAATTCAGTGAATAAAAATGATAGTATCATATGGTGTACTTTGATAGTAGGTGTTCCAAAAAGTAGCACTTCGCAGTGGTTTTAAAACATCGCAGCATCGCGCGATGAAATTAAAATGTACATTTCAATATCATCGCGCAATGATGCGATGTTCTAAAACCATGTGGGGTCTGCATCTCCTTAATTGGTCATTCTGCCAACCTTGATTTTCCAGCAGCCAATCACAAGAGTACATGGCTGCGATATTGCAGCGCAGTGCAAATAAAAAAGTGTTGAACAAAATTCAACTTTCATTGTGGACAAAATTTCCACCACACGATGAGAATTGTCACCGCCAAGCTCGTAAAAACCTGGCTCAGATTTCAGTTTTAAAAGCATCGCATCGCACTGGAGTCTGAATCCGGTTTTTTAAAGGTTTTATCTATGATGTTTTGTGGGGGTTTTGTCTATGTGAATCCCCCTATTTGCCAGTGGTCACCTTATGGCTATATGGTGTATGTACTTTGATACCTAGTGCTGTGAGATTTATTGAGGGTATTGGTGTCCTGCACGTAGCCCACCCTTACTGCTCCAGGAGAGGGCACATAGTGTTTGAGAAGGGTCAGATGGTTAGTGGTAGATCTCTACTGCAATGGGTAAATATTTGGGTGAAAACTTGTAGTAAGGTATCTCTTCAAGATGCTTATTTAAAAGAAATTTGACTCCTGTTCACATCTTATTTTTTTGTAATGTCTTGTCTTGTCCTGTTTGTATTTGTATTTTCGTTTGTACTGTTTGCCGGCAACCCGCACCCACGAGCTTGCTCCACGCGTGTTGCCCCACAACTTTATTTTAGTTTTTTTATTGATGCCCCTCTTAATCTTGTCTCAGGCTTATTTAAAAGAAATTTGACTCCTGTTCACATCTTATTTTTTTGTAATGTCTTGTCTTGTCCTGTTTGTATTTGTATTTTCGTTTGTACTGTTTGCCGGCAACCCGCACCTTTACGAGCTTGCTCACGCATGTTGCCCCACAACTTTATTTTAGTTTTTTTATTGATGCCCCTCTTAATCTTGTCTCAGGCCCACTTTTGTCCTGTCTCTTGCCTTTTAATAGGTTGTTTGTTCTAATGTGTTCGCATTTGACTGTCATCATTGGGCTTGTGATCGCATACACCACTTTGCTTTGTATGTAATTGGTTTGAAAATTATGGCATTTGTCATTTATACTATGTATTTTTGAAGTTGTGAAATAAATGTTTCTTGAATTGAGAAATAAAACAAGATTTTGCTGACAAATCCTTCCTACCAAATGAAATTGGGTCATAGCCCAGATTACCGGCCTCTGATGTGTGTCATCAGCTGTTGTACCCTTAGACATGCATCAGATTTAACCAATGATAAATGCCTTGACCAATGAGGGTAACAAGATGAAGGCCTAAATGATAGTGATATTTTTAAGTGTGAAAGTACCCTTGACCTGCCCTTGCTGTCCTATTATGCAATTCAATGAATATAAATGATACTGTCATATCTAGACTAGAGGGGAATCTCAAATGTGCGCTTATATAAAATTGTTCAAGCAGTTTTAAGTAAAAGTTGATCACCTAGGTATCTTAACTAATTTGGACCTGCTGAATCCAAAAATGGCAGTGAGCAAGTGTTACTGTGAATCTATGGCCCTTAAAAGGACCCCAGAATCGATTGACCCATAGGTTATACAGTGGTCAAAAATTGAACATAATGCTCTGATTTTGCTCATTAGCATATCAAATTGTTTGAGGATCACAAAAATATATTTTGTGCATGTATGACCCTGTGGTTGCAGAGTTATATGTGCCAAAAAGGGTTGAAGATCAATTTTCACGCTGTACCGGGTTCAAAAATATAGGCGCTCTGATTTTCATGAAACTTGTACCAAATTGTTCAAGTTTGTCTTTTGCCCGGTCTTTTGTCGATCACTTCGGTAGAACTGATAAACTTATTTAAGACACGGTTTCAGATTTGAAGCAGGTTTGACTGCCAAAAATGGCAAAATATAAAGTTTCAAAAAATATTGTTTTAAATATGTTTTCTAGACTGTAATTTTGTGCAGAATTCATTTCTGAAGTCAGAAATGCACAATCTGTCATTGTTTTCCTGATATGAGCATTACAGTAGAGGCATATGCTTTTGACGGAAATAAAAATATGAGATCCATAAGTGACAACATCATCACAACATATTTGAACTCTATTGGCACATTTATAAAGGCTCTGCAAGGCTCACATCATGTTGTAGTGCAAGTCTGACATCTGATTGGTGCACACACATTGAATATAGGTCACATGATTGCGCAATATTACAGGTACTAATTGTTCCCGATTTTGCTCAAAAATGGGGTGGCGAGTCAATTTGATTAAAAAAATAGAACTCAAAAAATATGCATTTTAGCACAAGTTTGATACTATATCCCTGTAGTACTGTATCATGGGAATAACTGATTAGTTTTTCTGAAGTCAGAAATGCAAAATCTGTCATTGTTTTCCTGATATGAGCATTACAGTAGAGGCATCTGCTTTTGACGGAAATAAAAATATGAGATCCATAAGTGACAACATCATCACAACATATTTGAACTCTATTGGCACACTTATAAAGGCTCTGCAAGGCTCACATCATGTTGTAGTGCAAGTCTGACATCTGATTGGTGCACACACATTGAATATAGGTCACATGATTGCACAATATTACAGGTTCTAATTGTTCCAGATTTTGCTCAAAAATGGGGTGGCGAGTCAATTTGATAAAAAAATTAGAACTCAAAAAATATGCATTTTAGCACAAGTTTGGTACTATATCCCTGTAGTACTGTATCATGGGAATAACTGATTAGTTTTTTAAACATGTAAGCCCTCATATTTTTTTTTTGTTGCGATTTTTGAAATGCCAAATTTTACGTAATTTACAGATGTCACAAATTGATAAAAAAATTAGAAAAGAAAATTGAGAAGGAATGGAAAGATATTAATGTTATACCCAAGTAGGAACTTATACTGTGCATAACTGATTAGTTTTTCAAGCCTATAGCTCTTGTAGTTTTCTTGTAATCCCGATTTTTATAAATGGCGAGAATTTTTACACACATCAAAATTTTAAGGGGTAGGGGAAACATTTTTACATTTTGCAAGTCTTTCCCTTAGTTAAAATGAACAAAGTTAGGTATCAAATGAAAGCCCATTCAATACTGCATAGACTGGTAGGTCAACCATCACTGTAGCACCTTCCTATCACGAGTTATGATTTTTCAAATCAATTTTTTTGCCGAAAGCGGCTTATTTTGGCATGTCAATTGTCACGAGGCATGTCATATTTGAATGATTCTGGCGCGCACATGATTAAGTCAATCACAAAACAAATACCTGAATCCATCAAATAGTACCCTCAGCTGATATGTTAACATTTTAAAGGGCCATATCTATGTATATTGTAGACTCTATGAGTATACAAAGTTGGCATGTGAAAATTTTTGTCACTCAAAAAGTGCATTTTTCGGGCAAAATCAGCCACAAATCAACATTTTGTAGCAAAACGATGTACGATGCACGCGTTTTGACAAAAAAATCATGTTCTACAAACAATTTTACCCTAGAAAAGACACCTTAGACATTAAACATAGCTATTTTCACTCTGGGGTGAATTTTTACACACTTTGGCAGTGAAACCTGCTTCAAATCTGAGACCATGTCTTAACAGGACAATTGCCATTAGAACCTAAGACCTATAACTTTTTTGCCACGTAACAAGGTTTTGTGAGGGTCAGGCTGGTGGTTAGTAGTTAGTCCTCTACTCCAGAATTATTTGGGGCAAAACTTGTACGAGGCTCTTCAACACCATTCTCTCATGTTCTTCATGCCCTGATATGCCTCAACATAGACCTGACCTTCATATATTTATATCTAAACTCAATCAAGTGGTTTAAATGGGTTTGATATAGTAAGCCAATGTGGAAATTTAGATTATGTCTAACCCCTCCTCAACCCTCCCCTGGCTTTGTAGCCCCCATCTGTCTGTCCTAGCCCATTGTGTAGACACGTACGGCTAGACATTTATAGTTTCCTGAATGTGCACTCACCACTCATTAGCCTAGTATTAAATGTGATGTCCCTCATGAGTGTTACATATTCAAGTCAGTAATTTAACCAGGATTTTCCAGAGGGAGCAGTGGGAAGAAAGCGACTTTTGAGGTCGCCAAGATTTTACCAGAAGATCATTGCGCCCAGCAGCCCATGCCCTAGCCCATGTGTTAGGGGGAAAATGTTCCACAAGGGGGGAATATGCATCCTCTATGTCCCCTCCTTTTCTCCCTGGTTTCACCACTGCTCAGAGCATATATTATGTTTAGCCAACTCAAGCAAGAGGCAAGAAAAACAGGTTTTTATATCTACAATCATAGAATTTAGTCTTGATCGGGGTCTTATCATCAGGCTCTGTGTTGGACTCTGCAACATTGATTGGTGGGGAAGGGGAGGGATATAGCTTACAGAAGTTACAGGGGGGTTGAAGCTACACGTAGAACATTATTTGAAAAACGTCCATCAAAATTTATGCGACTGGGGATGGAAACAAGGAGTAAAATTGACCACATGTCCCAACACATTTCTAAGATTGTAGATTATACAAGGGAGTGGTCAGTTGTTGTTTGCATTTTGCATGTAACATGGTGTGCCAAAAATGCATGCTGTGCACAAACCTATTACTACTGTATAAGTGGTAATTTTCGCGAGGGTTTTATTTTCGCGAATTGGACTTAGAGCTCCAGCCGCGAAAATAACACCTCGCGAATGTATGTAATAATGTATTACAAGTATAGGGAAGGACTGGGCAATCGCGAAAATAACTTTCGGCGAAAATGTATCTCTCACTCCAAATCGCGAAAATAACTGTACGCGAAAATTACCACTTATACAGTATTTGCTCTCCATGAGGAACAAACCAACATGTCCTGGCATTATACTGGGCAGTCAGTACTCTTTGGATATAATCTCTTCGGATTCAATCTTTTCATGCTCCATGTAACCCATCAAAATCCCAACTCCAACTCAAAATGGTCTGAAACATAGTTGTATGCTCTCAGCCCTCAAATTAATCGACAGCATCAAATTGCCTTTGATGCCTAATGCTGTTGCCTTGGTGCCCTACATTTTTGTATGTTTTCAAGCCATTCAAAGGCATGTAATTGCTTTGGTGCCCTTTCAAGTTTTTTCAAATTGCCTTGGATTGGCTGCCCTTTAAAATTCTTAATTTGAGGGCTGACCCTGCCTACCATGTTGTAGGGTGGAGTCCCTTGTGTTGTGGAGCTTATCATGCAGTCTGTACTGGGCGACGGTGGTCAACCAGAAGGATTGGTTGGCAAGCTCTTTAAAGCATAGTCCAGGATCAGGCCTAGCTCTTGCACTGGGTTCATGTCTGGCAAGTGGGAGGCTGGGAACTAATAATTTGAGATATGGAATCTCATGATCAAGAGTTTATATGTTGAATGAGATGAGGATTGATTATCTTAATACCCACACATTTATTTGTTATAGTCTGTCTCGTCTCAACTCAAGTTTAGAGTAAAGCCATGTTGGATTTTGCAGTGCCAGTTCAAATCGCATGCTAACCTAATCCTGTGTGGTGTATACACATGCATAGAAGAGCAATTTAACCATGGTAGTGTAAATCAGGGACTGCCTTTTGAAAATTAGAAAAGAGCTGTAGAATGCTCTTCTGGTCTCTTCAAGAACAGCTGTTTGTACCTGTGGCCATTAAAGCATAAAGAATTTAACGAGTCATCTAGAGGAGCTATAAATCGCTCTTGAAAATGCAACTTAAGAAGGGTGACAACTCTCTAGTCCGAAAGTTCCTTAGTCCAAAGGCTCCTTAGTCTGAAGGTACGCTAGTCCAAACACGTAATTTACCATTCGTTAGTCCGAATAATACTGAAAAGGGCTCGTTAGTCCGAATATTGGGTTCTCTAGTCCGAGGGTTCGCTAGACCAAATAATGAATAAGGTTCTCTTGTCCGAAAATAGAATAAGGTCTCTAACCCTAACTCTAAACCCTAATCCTAAACCCTAATCCTAACCCAAACACTAACCCTTATTCTATATTGGGACCAGAGAACTTAATTTGGTTTTCGGACTAGCGACCCTTCGGACTAGAGGACCTTCGGACTAGTGACCCTTCGGACTAGAGAGAAGTCACGCTTAAGAAGAGCTGAAGAGGGGCGATTGCTCTCAGTCTCACTCCTCAAAAGGCAGTCTATGATTTGAATCTGCCACTACAAAGTCCAACATGACATTACTCTCAAACCCGGTGGGTTCAGTTTGTATTTAAAGGTAGGACGTATGACCGTTCCAGGATTTGAAAATAACCCCTATTTCACAGGGAATCGAGGACATTTGTAGCAATTTTACCCCCTATTTTGCATGAAATCAAGGAAAATTTGCCCCCAAATACCTCTCCTATTTTTATCATTTTGAGGACGCATTTTCATTTCACCCCCTTATCACAAGGAATCGAGGACATTTTTTCAAAATAAATACCCCTATTTTTACCATTTAAGGACGCTTTTGAATTTTTACCCCTATTTCACAGGGAAATTAGGACAATAACGAAAACTGTAGCGGTAAAACACAGACGAAAGTCCTAGAAATATATCCTATTTTTCATTTCAAGGACAATTTTGCTCCAAAATACCCCTAATTTGGACAATCACAAACAATTTTGTCCTCGACAATTCCGCGGACATTTCTTGAAAAGTACCCCTAATTGGAACCATCATGCGTACACATTGTCAGTGAAGACTGAACCCACCGGGCTCTCAAATTGAGATGAGACACACTATACTCCCCCAGTTGGTTACTTTCAATTATGTCGGACTGTTTAACCTTGTTAGACATTTGTTTAACCTACATAGATTTCAACTGCAGATTTGGGTCTGAAACTCCTTTGCGCAGAGAGTTTACTGTACTGTGTATGCATGGGAAATGTAAGAGGCGGGGAAACATGGTCAATCAGTTATGTTGCTTTTTTTTTCTAGTATCATCAAAAGTCGTACTCATCTGTTTTAGGATGTCATAACAGAAGGTTTTAGGCTTCAGCTCTGGCTAAACTAAGCTGTACATGTATTGCAGTGGAGTGCATTTTGATTCCCAAACATTCCTGATGTGATTAATTTTCAGAGTGCAAAATTTCTGGATACCTTTTTCTTAATGTGTCACTTCATGCACCCTTAGTGCAGTGCTGTTTGGTACACTCGTGTTAGAAAGATGATGTTGAGGCTTGTTAAAATGGCATGGTGGCAGCATTGATGATAACAATGATGAGGATGATGATAACGACAATGGTGACAATATGATCAAAACTGCTATCCAATCACACGATGTCTTCAAAGAGGCAGCTTTTCTGAATAAAGCACAAAGCATTTCCCCCAATTTCCGGTTTTGTCTGAGTAACAACCAAAAATGGCACAAGGGGAGGAGTAAACAGCATGTTACTTTATTTACTATAACCCATTTGATGGTATTAAGATAGAGCCATGATAAATACAACACTTATATTGATATTTAGGGATCTGGTTTGAAAAATCCCCAGTTACACTGTTACCATGGTAACATTGATTCCACATTAAGCTGAGGCGCCCTATTTAACATTAGCTTTGGACATTTAATTATTTTATTGATTTTTCAGCAGGGTAAGTCGGATGGAAAATAAACAAAATAATTGAATATCCAAAGCTAACATTTAATAGGGCGCCACCGTCTAATGAAGTAGATCTTGTTCCCAAATGAGTAGCCATTCCAATAAACTCATGAAAATAGAAATACTGATCATGCGAAACCATCAAAACATATTCAACCACTCAATTTCGGGCTAGGTGAATAACTGAATGCATCTGATTATGTTGTACAAGTCCAGAATTTTACTCACGTTTTAGATGTTTCATCTTCTGAAGTGCAGAAGATGACTTGTACAACATATTCTGATATCTAATTTAATAATATCAGTCCTGAATCCTGATGAACTTAATATTCAAAGAGATGTGAATGCATATTCAACCAAGTAGTGGTCACCGCATTCAATACACTATGTCAAATGAAAGTAACATGGTACATGATTGGTGTGAAACCATACCAATCTACATGTTCATCGATTGCGCTGTCGCCAGTTTGATTGGTTGTTGTGTGTTTGCTTACTACACAGGACATCTTTCTGGTCTAAATTGCAAAGTAAGTTTATATCATGTGTTTCAAAATATATGTGGCCATAGGTTTTAACATACGAAGTCAAGAGGACTACCATACTTCTTATAATTTCAAATTATCTCAAATGAATTAAGATGTACATAAACAGTCAAAATCAATTAATTTTAGCCAAAAAATGACTTATTTTACATGATTTTAGCAATAAAAAAAAAGCTCCCAAAATGCAAAATTTGGATCGCTTGAGCCCATAAAACAGGTTGTTTTTGCGTTGCTTTACCTCTATTTTTTCTTCAATTGCTACCAACTTCCTTTACATTCCTGAGAAGAAACACAAAAGAGCATTTCTGTGTCTGCCGTCCCTAATTTGATAAATCTATGATGCAATGATGCCTTGTTGTCAGTGCACATAGGTATGTAATCAGTAAAACAAGTAATCTCTGTAGAACCCAACAGATATCTTGTAATGCGTAATTTCTGGTTTTACATTCACCGGTATTTCATATCATCATCCAACATGTGGGTTTTGATTTCTTTAATTGGATAATTGGTTTAGCTATACACGGAGATTTCCACAAGCCTGGACAAAAAACAAGTCTTTGTATATATCTAATTGTAATCACTATTCTAAATATCATCTTCCAAATACATGCTTTGATTTCCCAGATTGGCTCATCTGCAAAAAGCAAGGCTTTCTATAAGGCTTTTTAAGCTTATCCCAAGTCTTTTTATCTTCAATTCTCTTCATGTACATCACTGAAGCAATTACATTTATAATACTCTCCTTATCTTGTGCATACAAATGAAAAAGTTTCCCAGATGTGTCTTCTTTTCTTTACATGTATCATTTTATCAATATTATCTTTTAAGAACTTCCCTGTCAGAGTGTGTACCAATGTAATCAGTTACAAAGCCAAGTTGGTGAAGTCATCACTCATCCCTGGCTGGTTTGTACCTTTGCTTATATTGCAATGACTTTCTGTAGCTCTGAAAAGAGCTGTTTGAATTACAAAGCCATGTCATCGTGCATCCCTGGCTGGTTTGTACCTTTGCTTATAATGCAATGACTTTCTGCAGATCTGAAAAGAGCTGTTTGAATTACAAAGCCAAGTTGGTGAAGTCATCACTCATCCCTGGCTGCTTTGATCCTTTGCTTATTATCCTTTTACCTTGACTGATTTGTTCTTTTGCTTATCACCGCTTTTTTTCTGTGGCTCTGAAAAGAGCTGTTTGAATTTCAAAGCCAAGTTGGTAAAGTCATCACTCATCCCTGGCTGCTTTGTTCCTTTGCTTATTATGCAATGACTTTCTGTAGCTCTGTAAAGCGCTGTTTTAATAACAAACCCAAGTCATCACTTATCCTTGGCTGGTTTGTTCTTTTGCTTATCACCACTTTTTTTTTTCTGTGGCTCTGAAAAGAGCAGTTTGAATTACAAAGCCAAGTTGGTAAATTCATCACTCATCCCTAGCTGGTTTGTTCCTTTGATTATTATCCTTTGACCTTCTGTGGCTCAGAAAAGAGCTGTTAAATTACAAAGTTTGTTTTTGTACCTTTGCTTCCTTTTCCTTCTGTAGCTTTGAAAAGAGCTGTTTGAATTTCAAAGCCAAATTGGCAAAGTCATCAATCATCCCTGGCTGGTTTTTTCCTTTGATTATTATCCTTTGACCTTCTGTGGCTCAGAAAAGAGCTGTTGAATTACAACTCTACAACTCTTCAACTTGAAAAAAAAACCACACATTTCAGATTGATTGTCTTCTTTCCTTTGTTTTCTATCCTCCAATCTGTTGAACATAATACACCATCCCTAATATATCAAATTGTGATACATGTGCCATTCATCCCTGTTCAGTTACCTCATGTCCATGCCTATTAACTTGTAATCAGTAAAACACTAAGCTCAATATAATCTTTGGTTTTATCTCTTTGGTTTTCCATCTCTAGATTTAGTTGATCTTATAATTGAACATATCACATGTATTTGTAAACCATACTAAAGGTATCAAATATGCAAGGATATATACCCCTGATCCCTTATCAATTGTCCATGCTTGTTAACTTCTAATAAGATTTGTGTTGCAGATTTGTATGTTTTTTTCATTCTATTGTTTCAATCCCAGCTCTATTGTTATCTTCCTATTGAATACAAAGCATTGTCCCGAACAGATCAAATTGTAATATTTACAGAAATGCCTTTGTCCATGCTCAGTGTCTAAGTCTATTATTTTGTAATCAGTAAAAATATTAATCTTGGGATTTGGTGTTTGTGTCTCTCTACCTTCTCCTTTTCAGTTTCTCTCTCTCTCTGTTGGCTTTACATCACCCACCAGGTTTATTTGGATCTTATAATTGAATATATCATATTAGGCACATGTGTGCCCATTCTCAGGTATCATTGGTGTGTGCATCCTATCCTTTATCCCTTTGATAATTTTGTGAATTCTAAGGACACCATCCGTTCCATAACAATGACCCATCAATAGCAATAAATACTTCATCAGTAAACACGTAAACTACAAATCCCTTCAACTGACATCTGATCTTCCTTGTTCTGTTAGCCCCCTCCCTAGCTTTGTGATAACATTTACACTACATACAATGAATCTGATTTGATTAGCTCTTTTTTCAACAAAACAATTTCCCACAAAATATGGAAAAATGTGATCAGATATTGTGTGTAACAAATTTACTAGATTCAGGCATTTTCCTCTGTTGGCCGTGTAATTGAATGGGATAATTTTGAAACTTTCAAATGCTGACAAAATCACAAAACAAACAAGTATGTTAATAAGTAGTATTATTACAAAATCTGAAACCGTTGGGGTTTGACCGGGGGACACTTGCATATATTGGCACACGTCATAGATCCCTGTTTTTCAGCAAATCTGCTACCCAATGACCCCCTTTTTTCATCAGCTTACACCCAATGACTTGACCCTTTTTTTTTTATAGAAATTTACACAAAATCTGCATATTTTTGAAGCAATTTTAGCTTCAAAATGATACATTTTTGAAAGTTGTTTTTTATGGTCAGTGACACCTAATTTTTCAGCATTTCCACAAATAAATGACTCCCATTTTCTTGGAGCCCTCACTGAATGACTCTCTGTTTTCGACAAAAATTGCCACATCACTTTCATATTCAAGTGCCCCCTACACCCCCCCCTCCCATATTCCTACCACTGACCACAAATTTGAAGGTCTCTTTATTCTTACTGACACTCCCAATAATGACAATTAATACAAATTTGAGAGTCTCTGCCCCCTCCCCTAGGTACTGATCATACCGACCCCTTCAATCATGACAATACAAATGTCTCTGCCCCTTCCTCGGGCACTGATCATACTAACCCCTCCAGTCATGAAAATGAAGTGGCTAATAGCTGCCAGGTGTCATATGTGTACAATATAAAATGCAGATAATGTCCCATTTCTATCCGGCAGCTATTGCAGTTAAGCTTTCTTGCACTACATGTAACCACTGGCTGACCTTCAAATTTGTGGTCAGTGTGGTATGAATATGGGACAATGGAGAAGGGGGAGGGTTTGGAAGTGCTTCCCTTACAAAAAAAAGTCACTGGATATAGGCACCCTCTTTGTCCCATTAAACATGCAGTGAGGCCCACTGAGTATGCTTGCAGCCGGTCATAAGGCGGCGCGCTTTACTCATCTATTTTGAACTCATGAATGCAAGCCTGAGGCAGCCTGACTCTGATAGGGTTTGATATTACACTTGAACTAATTGGAATCTGCAAATGAAACTGTGCTAAAGATAAAAACACCTGCGTCTGACTGATTCTTGCTATCCAACTATCTCATTCACTCTATCTATTTATACCTTTTCTACCTCACTCTGTTTTGATACATGCTTGTGTATGTTGAAATTATTAGTGCTTTTTGCCAATATTTTCGGTCTCTTTCTTTCCTTCTTTTTCTCCCTCCTCTCTCTCCTCATAGCCCTGATAGCTTTCATTCTTGCTCATCTCTTTCTTTTCCTTTCCTTTCTCTTTTGTTTGTTTGTTTGTTTGTTTAACCAGTTGGTCCAGGCGGAAACATTCTTGGGGCTGATAGGACCAGGCAAGAGCAAAATACTCAAGCCAAGCTTAAAAGCTTAAAAATATAAGTATGTCGGCCTGAGAAACGAAAGAAACACAATTGAAGAAAAGGAGCAAGAACTTTTCTTCTCTTTCTCTTTCCTTTTCACAGTCCTGATATCATAGCCCTCATCACTGTCTTTCTATGTCCCCTTCTCTTTCCTTCTCTTTCTCTTTCCTTGTCTTTCTAGTCTCTTTCTCTTTCCTTCTTTCTCTTTCTCTTTCCTTCTTTCTCTTTCTCTTTCTCTTTCCTTGTCTTTCTAGTCTTTCTCTTTCTCTTTCCATCTCTTTCGCTCTCTTTCTCTGTCTCTTTCTCTTTCCTTCTTTCTCTTTCATTCTCTTTCGCTATCTCTTTCTCTTTCTCCTTCTTTTTCTGTCTCTTTCTCCATCTCTTTCTCTTTTCGTTTCTTGTTTGCTTCACATTCCTGATATCATAAATCTAAAAAAAATAAAAATTTTGATCTCTTTCCTTCTCTTTCTCTCTTTGTTTCTCAGATTTCTCTTTGTTGCTTTCTTTTTTCTCCTTTTCTGTCATGTTTACTCCCCTTCCCCTCTTTTCCCTTTTCCTCTGTCATTCTCTCTCCATATTCATCTTCTTAACTCTACAAATGTTCACAAATTAAACAAGAAAACATTCCATTAAAAAAAAAAAAAGGTTTGTCTCAGGACCCTGCGCGCATAGCTTTTAAAATGAGATTACATCAACTTTTTATAATTATTTCAGTGATATTTTAATGTAGGATAAAACAGCAATGAATTGGTGGTTCATATCAACATTTGGGGTGTTAAATTTTGCACTTTCAACATTACCCACAACATTACATTGATCATGATTTTTCAGAACTTTGCAAGTTTTTAAGGATTTAAATTATTAAGGGTTTGAATTATGTAACATATTTTTAGTTTTTAGACCAGTGTTAGGGTTTAGTTAGCATAGGTTAGGGTTCAGGAGGTGATGGTTAGAATAGTTAGAACTATGTTTTTGTGTGCTTGGAAATGAGTCTGTATTCTTCACCATGTTGTAAAGGGATTGATGTTATTCCACATTAGTTTTATCACTTCCAAAGTAACCGTGGTAACACCCACCATATGCACCCACTGAAATGGGATGGGGGGATTGATGAAAATTGCTCAATGATGGTTGAAACATGGGCCTTCAAAAAGCGTATGGTTGAAATGTTCACATTCTGTGGTGTGTTTTGTGATTTTCTCATCAGCATCATACTCAAAGTAGAGAAAATTCAACTTGCTCAATACCAAAAGGTCAATGCCTCGAATGTTGGGTTTGTTACCACAACAAAAATTAAACATAAAGGCTAATTACAATGAAAACCACAATGCTGGGATTAAAAGAGGATGCAAGGTGCATCATAGTGTCATGTTGCCATGGGGGCATGTTAGGCATGATACTTTAAGCATGATACTATGTATAGTACATATGATATTTTAGCGGTGTTAATTTTTGTGTTTTTAACAGTATCGATCAGTTTGTGCAGTTTCTAAAAAAACACTATCTTGTATTCACAGTTTCAAACTGCTACACAATAAATCAAACCTTTGGGCAAAAAATATTTTCGCAGGCTTTTAAGTACCGCAAAAAGCTCGAAAATAGAACTTTGCAAAAATTCCCCACAAATGTTTGTTATGTTCCCGAGAAGATACACTTCCCACAATGCATTTCTTCCATTTCAATTTTCTGTACTGATTTGCTATCTAGTTGCAACGTGGGTGATAGTGACAAAATATACCTCAATGAACAGATCATATCCAGATCTTGCATTTTATGTTTATTTCTTGACTGTGGACACATGTTTAGCCAGTCTATTCTCACCATGAAAACAAAGGGAACCTGTATAAAGTAATAGGAGTGTCATTTGATGTGATGAGGGGATTCACGATGTTGCAAAGGATTCTGGGAAGATAAGATTTCTTTTCTGGTTATATTCACTCATGTTCTTTTGTTTCATCTTTTTAATCAGGCCACTCAACAAACTGGAGGAAATTACTACGCAAAGCCGAGATCATACTCCACACAGCGCCTGAAATAGCATCTGTCGCTCCGTCAACCGATCTCTTACCACCTGAGGCCAGCTACACGACGGCATCGGAGAGCTCCGTAGCATCGTCCACAAGTTCTATGGGGAGTAACACGCCCTCACGACCGAGTGATTTAGTGGCGTTAGCAGGGGAGCAACTTGTGCAGAACGCGCAGGTCTTTAAGGAGCTGATCAAACCCGAGGTTAGTGTGGGTTGGAGCGACATGGAGAGTACGCCATCAAACGGAGGAGGCAAGCGAATCCTCTCACTGTCCCCTGAGACAACCCAACTCACGCATATTCGACGTCGCATCAATATAGCGGACTCGGTTGATGACGATAGCAGCTGATTATCCCAAATGTCTCTTTGATCATCAACACTGTTTTGATCATCTAAACATTGCTTCATAGTTACATGACCTTAATCTAACACAGTCCTGCGATAAGTACTCCGACCTAAGCCTCAAAGTCTACACTATGAGCTAAAACGGTAGCATTTCCTATTGCAAAGTCCAATAACCCTCATTTACACCCCTAGCTCCAAATTTGACCTCAAGTTGCTGAGTATGAGTTTTTGTACCCAAATATGCAAAGGTCATTTTATGAATGTACAAGTATATTGGGGTTAAAGAACTTTGTCATGACAGATGAGCATGTTTGATGTGTTAGTGCTAAGCCTTCAAGTCTATTCTCATTCAAACAGCGGTGGAGAATTCGGTGAGTCAAAATTGATGAGCACAAAACTCTCTACTTAAGAGTCATCAAAAGGTGTAAAATCCAATCTTCAAATCTGGAGTGTAAATTGACATCCAAGACTGAACCTTGAGAATTACAGACCGGTTAACCCTGTGTAGGATAGAAACAAATAATCAAAATGGTGGGAAAAAGTAAGGATTTGGAGGGAAATTTTGCTTCTTCAAAATGAAATATGTAAGAAATTGTGGGGAATGTAGCCTATCTTCCCGGGGAATTTACATTTTCCCCCTGGCTACGGACCTGACTGCAGACGACAAGTTGCAAATGTTCAAAAATTTCACAATTGTACATTTTCATGACCAATATTTGGAATTGACTTGAAAAATGAGTTAAAATAAGTACAAACAAGCCCAGTATTGGTTCAGTGGTTCTTAAGATAGCTCTTGATATTTTGAGAAAATACCACAAAACTATGTTGCAGCATTGTCCTGATAGGTGAGCATTGGGCTATTCCAGTTGAAATCCATACACCCTCTATGGAAGACATGGCCTTTAATATCCTACACAGGGAGTGTAGATTTCATACGGAGTCACCCATTTGGGTAACCCCAATATGAAATTCATATTCCCAGTGTGGGATATTAAGGTCATGTCTTCCATAGAGGGTGTATGGATTTCAACTGGAATAGCCCATTTTGAGATCCTAGTATAGGAATCATATACTTCTCGTAGTCTCCTCATAAGCTGTTATCCCAAGCATTAGTCACATCCACACAGGAAACTAATATTTCGGGATTGAAACTTTTGAATGTCAGTTAAGCTGAGGCATATTGGCATAACCAAATGTGTCCTATTGGGGGGAAATATCATTTATGGTAGGCCTACATAGAGCCAGGCGTGGAGTAAATGATTATTTCCCGGGAAGCAATCAAAATTGTCCACCATTTCTTAAAATTTTCCTCTAAATACCAAAATGTCCTGGGAATGGGCTATTCTTGTTGAATTTCATACACCCTCTATGGACGACAAGACCTTAATCTCCCACACAGGGAGTGTGAATTTCAAATGGAGTCACCCATTCAGGTAACCAAAATTCACTCTCCCTGTGTGGGAGATTAAGAACATGTCTATCCTATTTTTTCCAGGCTTTGTAACTTGAGCATGCCAAATTTTTGGTGCATTTTTGAAAATATGGGAAAATAAATCCCAAATCAATGTTTGTTTGTTTGTTTTTTTTCAAGAAGAACCACCATCACATTGAAGGCAAAACTTAATTTGGAGGTTTAGTGTGAATTTCACAAAGAGGTTTTAACAGGTTGCACGTTTCACAACACAGGAATATGAAGTTTATTATGTATATTAACATTGTTAAGGCATGAATTTTAAAAAAATATAAAAATACCAACACACACTAGCATGTGTTCAGTGCGGAAGGGAACATGACAGGCCCTCTCTGACATTACAAAATCCACCAGTAACTTATTTCTCATGCTGCGTGTGGGCGTTCTAACACACACACAAAGGTACCCTTTTGTCAGAAACCGCAAAAAATAAATTCTATACATGAAAAAAAAAAACACTTATAAAGTACATCCAAGTATCAAATACTGATACATCATGGCTACAATGGCTTTATAAGTTGAGGTTAATGTAAGAATAACTTGCCATTAGGCACATTTCTGTTTCCCCCCTGTTATACCCATTATTATATCCAATCTGCGGCCTAGATTAGGTGTTGAGTAATGGACTGGTGCCAGCACTAGTACTCCTGGGCTGTTGAATGATATGATGTTCAAATGACAAATATCAGTACACTTGCTGTGTAAACAAGGAGGTAGAACCAAAGAGTACCGAATCCACCATGTTTGTGTGGCGCTCATGGAGAGCAAAGCCAGCCAAGTAGTGTATCATCCAGATTATTTCATTAGAGCACCCAGTAAACTTTGATTTAAAAGATGTGTGGTTATTTGCATTCTGAATGTGTTCCAAGGAATGTGTTGTGCCAAAAACTTACTCTAAATGTTAGCTTGCGCAATGGTTAAGCTTAAAGATATCAATTTTTAATTTGGGGCCTAGATAAATGCAGACAGGGCACTTTACGCTCTCCATGAGCGACAAACCAATAATGTGATGCGATCAAGCAAAATGAGTCGGATGTCTAGAGTATTGATTTTGAGATATAACCAATAATAGCATTCAACTTCCTTTGAATTGTATTGTTCTGAGCAACACTAAAATGACTATATCTCTGAAACTGTAAATCTAATTATGATGGGGTTTTCAGGAAAATAAAGCTGCAAGAATAACTTGAAAACTGGATTTTGATTTTGATCGACATCACTCATATCATTTTGCTTGATTGTGGTAGATATGCATAACATTACAATTTTGAGTTGGTACTCATTGGGACTAATCTCCTTGGTTTAAAATGATTTGTGCATTGATATGTGAAGTACACTCATGAAATATTCTTCACAGCAAAAATTGACAGCCTTTGAGTCCAGACTAATTCAGGTATTTAGGTTGCAGAGTTTTTTCTAAAGGAAACAGTTCAATTACATGAGTGTGAATTAAATGATTTGTCTCGCCTCAAAGGGAAGACACTGTTATCACTATGTAAGACCTGTAGTTAGAAATTGTACCAGTTTATTTGACAAAATTTTGCACAGTATGAAGGAAGAATCTTCATGTCACTATGGACCACAATGGCCTCATCCCAATGACATTGTTCAATAACTTCAATGTAACACTCATAGTGCAATATTTTACCTCAAGTTAAAGAGTATGAGTTTTTGTACCCAAATTTTCAAAGGTCATTCAATGAATGTACAAATGTATTGGGGTTAAAGAACTGTGACCTGATAGATGAACTTGTTGTTAATCCTAGTGTGTATAGTGTGGGTTAGTGTAAGGTCCTATCTGTAATAGCTGCCCTATATAAATATTTGACAATTTCAATATTCTATATTGCACACCGCTAGAACCATGGCACCTGGCAGCTATTGAGATGAAGCCTTCTTGCATGAACCCCTCAATACAGGGGTGTCAATTCTTTCGGAAAATCTAATGAAAATACTGTGGCCATCACGTCCTTCCCCAGCTTCTTCCACAACCCGAATCCCACAGAAATTGACAAGGGAAAACTTTTAGTTTGTGTCTAAAATCCCAGTTATGTCAAGGGAGCCCATAGTGCCATTAGCTGTTAAGTTTAGCTAATTGGTAGTAACATGGCTTCCTTTAGAATCCCAAATGCTTCTCTTAGATATAGTTAGGTGTCCAAACTACAAAGTAAATGGATTTTGTGTCAAATATGCAAAGCAGAAACCAGCTCCCTTGATCTTTGTGTGCATTACCTATAGTATGGCCACTAGTCACTATTGCTCAGGCTGGGACAAATTGCTGACCAACACTTCACTGTTTTATGCTTAAGGATTCCCCTGGTTTCCGTCAAAGTCATAATTTTTTGGACGGGAATGGGTGAAAGCCAAGGGACTGCTACATGTATATATACTAATGATTTTTTACCATATAATAATTCTTCCCTAAATGACAGTGTGATATTTCACATACCCTGTAGACATGGTAGAGCTGTCACTGCCAGCCAATTCTATTTATTTCATTCCAAAAATAGCCCATCTCCATTAACATAATAATACATGCAAGACTTTTTGTTGAGGTTTTTCCCTAAATTAGTTTACTTAATTTTAATCTTCCTTGAATCCTGTTGAAACTAGCTTCCTTTCTTCTCCTAAAGGGGTAAAATTATTCCCTCCCCTTTGGGGCGAATAGCAGAAGAATGCCCCTGCAGATGCCCCCTCCTTGAATCCTGTTGATACTAGCTTTCTTTCTTTTTCTTTTTTTTCTTCAAAACACAAAAACTTCCCCCAAAGGGGTAAAATTATTCCCTCCCCTTTGGGGCGAATAGCAGAAGAATGCCCCTGCAGATGCCCCCTCCTTGAATCCTGTTGATACTAGCTTTCTTTCTTTTTTCTTTTTTTTTTTTTTCAAAACACAAAAACTTCCCCCAAAGGGGTAAAATTATTCCCTCCCCTTTGGGGCGAATAGCAGAAGAATGCCCCTGTAGATGCCCCTGCTGATGTTAACAGGGTTCACTGATGAGTGTTTGCCTTTCAAACTATCTGTGCTTTATCATTAGAAAACTAAAGTGATGATGATGGTGATGTCTTACTATGAACCACAATGGCCTCATCCCAATGCCATAGTTCAATAACCTCAATTAAACAATCATAGTGCAAAATTTGACCTCATATTGCGAAGTATGAGTTTTTGTACCCAAATTTTCAAAGTACATTCAATGAATGTACAAATGTATTAAGATTAAAGAAATGTGCCCTGATAGATGAGCATGTTGTGGATCCAAGTGTCCCAATATGAGTCTGTGGTCCAAGTGATGTGCAAATTGATGCTCTTGGCTATCAACTTGTTGCCCTCCCATCCCCTCACCCCTGTCCCCATGTACTTATTTTGACACAGAAAAGATATCTTACACTTCCCACAATGCATTTCTTCCATTTCAATAATCTCCACTACTCTGCTATCCAGTGCAGGGTTTTTGATGAAAGCGTATATTTCATTTTTTTGGACCCTTTGGACCCTTTCAATTGTGAATTTTTCATTTGAAGGGGCTTAAAACATTGCAGAGAGGGTTTTTTTTTTTTTGTCTCATTTGTTGAGACACAGTATTGTTGACCAAAATTTTGTCTCCGACAGGATGCTCAAGAATCTTAAACACTGTATATTGATATAGAATGGCATACATGCAGTTGGGCGTAATGCTGACGCTAGTTGTGCATTGAGTAATGCGTGACTGGCACACGCTTATGTGAATTTACACAAGCGAGAGTTGGGACTTTAATTATTGATGCGCAGTAATAAAAGTCAAATAATTTCCGCCTTATATAAGCGGAACAAACTTGAGCTACCGCCATAATCTCATGGTTTATCCTCAATAAGAATGGTATATTTTTGTTGAAGTACGTGTTGGACTTTTCGCTTTGCATTTGAAGTGGCCCCGAAAGTGTGTGAACACGTAAATATGTGTGATTTGTGCATTAACTCCGACTCTCAACCCACTTTTACCCAAGTGGACGGAATGGAGGAAGAAAAGTTGTTTCCCCACCCGGGAGTTGACCCACCGACCCCTCGGGTGCCAACCAGCTGAACGGCTATAAGCATATGCCACGCATGTGACAGTTGCCCGCCCAACGTTTTCCTGTGTATATATACTTTGCCAGAATTTCGCAATCGGATCACATGGGATCCATGGTCTTGCAGTCGCTTCGTGCTGTATGGTTTTGTATGGTCTAGTAGCGTTAGTGTTTAAGTCAGGTGTTGTACAATGTATTATGTTGCAAATGATTCTGGGAAGGGTAAGACGTCCAAACCGGTAAGACGTCCAAACCGCAGAGTTAGTTCAACAGACAGGCTTTCACCCTGGGCACGTGAATGTTTAATAACAAACCGCAGAGTTAGTTCAACAGAAGAGCTTTCACACTGGGCGCGTGTGACCGTTGCCCAGCCAACGTTTTCCTGCGTACATATGTAGTTTGGCACGATTGCGCAATCGGATCATATGGGATCCATGGTCTAGCAGTCGCTTTGTGCTGTATGGTTTTGTATGGTCTAGTAGCGTTAGGGTTTGTTGAGGCCTACTTGTATGGTTTTGTATGGTTAACCCTGACTCCCAACTTGCTTTATGCCGAAGTGGAAGGAAGGAGAAGAAGAGAAAAGTTGTTTTCCCCCTCCTGGGAGTCGACCCACTGACCCCTCGGGTGCCAACCAGCTGAACGCCTTCGCCTTCGCTTCGTGCTGTATGGTTTTGTATGGTCTAGTAGCATTAGGGTTAAAGTAAACCCTAATCCAGTGCAACATGGGTAGAATAGTGACAAAATGTATCTCAATGAACAGAGCACATCCAGAGCTTGCAAATTATTTTTATTTCATGACTATCGACCCATATTTAGACAGTTTAATCTCAACATGAAGACAAGTGGAACATGTACCAAGAAATAAGAGTGTCATTTGATGAAATAAGGTGTTGTATCATGTTGCAAAGGGTTCTGGGAAGGGTAAGACGTCATCTTTGAATCCGACTTGTCCAAACCGCAGACTTAGTTCAACAGACGGGCTTTCACCCTGGGCACGTGAATGTTTTGTAACAAACCGCAGAGTTGGGGCTTTCACACTGGGCACGTGAATGTTTTATAATATTCCATATGCGCATCTGCTCCTTTGGACATAGAGAGAGGTAGTTGTGGTTCACGGCTGAAGATTATTTGAGTTATAAGATTATCAAAACGATAAGATCATAAGTCGGATAAGGCATGTCACATGAACGTTTCATAATATTGTACGTGATCGTTGGCTCCAATTGTTATGTATCATCCCGGGGTAACTCAAGTTCGTTTTTTTCCAGCAATATTTTTTTACAAGTTTTCCCAAATTTTGCCTACAGGGAGGCTTGGGGTGCTTTCAAGGTTAAACTGAAGAAATGGTGACAAAATGACCCATCTGTATACCAAAATTGGCCTAAAAAGGACTCCATTGATATACCAAAATTGCCGAAAATGTGACCCATACATCCCCAGTGGCTCCGGAACGGGGGAGGGGGCGACCCCCTCAATACTTTTGGTGGAGGTCAAGTATCCCAAGGCCCCCCCCCAATAATTTAAGGTAAAATTCATAATTTGAGGGTAAAATTAATAATTTTAGGGTATTCGCCTATTGCACAGTGCCATCATATATGCAAGTAGAACCTCGAACTGGCAATACACATGAAAGGAAGAATTATGAACTTTGCGCGATGTTATATTACTGGTTCAATTCCCATTCATGCATAATGCCAGATAGAGGCTCTCCTCCTATATGGCGGAACCATGCAATGGGTGAATAATTCATTATGCAAGGTACAATTTATGTGAAAATGTATGCATTTCAAAAGCTTCCATGCTCCGCATCCACCCCCTTTGGCATTTCGCACCTTGGAGCAGGCCCCATATTGATGTGACCCCCAATATTAAAAACTTCTGGAGCCTCTGATCCCTGTCATTTGTACTGAGTACCCCACCCCTCCCTGAGTGTATCTGATGGTTCGTCAGCAAATTAAGTTGCAACATGTTTTGGGTTTGTTTTCGTCATGTGAAAGAAAGTTTGAGATTAACATCAAGGACATACATTGTATGTCGTCACTGGGCGGTAAAACCTCATATGTACTTTTGCCCTTGAACATGGATGAAGTAAACAATTCAATATAAAGTCTACACCTACAAGGCTTTATCCATTTTCAAGGGCCAAAAGTAAATATGAGGTGTATCCTGCATGAACTTTTTTGGCCCTTGAACATGGATGAAGTTACCTCTTCAGTCTAAGTCTACACCTACAAGGCTTTATCCATGTTCAAGGGCCAAAAGTACATATGAGGTTTTTTCCCCAGTGACAATGTAATATTGAGAGTGGTTTTTAATCTCACTGCAAGTGAAAATGTGAACGAAAATGAATCTCTCATGAGGACATTCCACTATGTTCAACAAATTTTGGTTCAAGGAGATGGCAAAATGGCAACCTCACAATTATTGGGTAATCTACCTGTGATTCTATTCAAACCTGTTTTAAATGCACTTACAGTGATTTGCTAAGTCAGAAATTGTGAAAAAAACCTGCAATGGAACAATAATTGACATCATAAACCTTGAGTATTACAAAGGATTTGACAAAATGCTTTATACACATTAAAATGCTAAACAAACACGCAATTTGAATTATTACAGTTGGCCTGGCGCAGAGCAAAATATTCCGGAGGTACACTATTTTGCCCTCCATGTTGAGACATCCAAACATTGCAGCGTCTGTACCACAGACTACTACAAACCAACAATCAAAATCCCTGAGCATTGTATGCTGTGAATTCTTGCATATTCATGATGAGGGCTGATTGTTCGATCGTGCCGTGTCTAACAATCACGCCAGCATTGTGTACCTGCGTTGCATCGCGATAGACCATAAATATATGCGCTATGTGTGTAGCAGTTTTGCCTGTCACATTTCATGGAACTATCGGCCCTCGTTATCGGGTGATGCTGAGACTTTGACTGCTTGGACGCAATCTTTTTCGTCCATGGTCTGTACTCTTTGGTTCTTCCTCAATAGGACATCAAACATGCTCATCTGTCAGTACACAGTTCTTTAACCCTAATACATTGTATGTGGGTATATTCATTAAATGACCTTTGAATGTGTTGGGCAGAAACTCATCCTCTAAGACTTAAGGTTTTTTGGGATATGATTGCTAAATGAAGGGTACAGAACTATGCCACTGGAGAGGAAACCATTTTGGCTCAGTACTTCACCCCCTGAGCACTACATGTCGATCTAACATTGCCTCTGATTGGTCAATTACATGATATCTTCACTTTAATCACCAATCAGAATGGAGTTTTTTGCAAATATTTCACCCCAATTTTTGTGTGTGGTGAAATTATTCTAACAATGTTGCTGATTGGTCCAATTGATAATCGAAACTTCTTTTCGGCCAATCGGCAGGTAGTTCTCATGGGGTTAAACATGCTCATAACCATGTAACACTGGACAACTAAAAGCTTTTTATCTGTTACTGAGGAAAATCCATGTGTTCTTGGCTAAATAAGGGCCGCTGATTCAATTATAAAGTCGGAATTTACCCAGCACGTCACACTTTGAAGTTAGTTTTGACTAAGAATGCTATATAAAAAGACATAAAATATATCTGCCATCATGTATAGGGTTAAACCGTCTTTGATACTCATCACTTACATCAAGAGCACCCTTATTTATAGGTGGAAAGAAGTCAAGGTGAAAATAAACAAAATCAGCATACTCAATTTAGTCTAGAACACATGCTATTACCTCAGTAGCAAAATCATTGTTATCCAGTGTAATCACGGCACAGTTCCGTAACCCCAATATGCTGTGTAGTCATAAAAAAACCCTTTGAATGTGTTAGGTAAAAAAACTCATACTTAACAACTAGAGGTCAAATTTGCAGCTATCATTAATTGTTGAATTGAAGAGAATGAACTGTGCGACTGAAAAGGAGTTGCACATGTAGTGCTTAAAGTTTGTTCGGCTTATAATTAAAAATAAGACTCATAACATCCGTGTATTGATATGAAATGGCGTACCGTATTCATTCCAATAAGCGCCCATGCCCCAATAAGCGCCCACCCAGGGTATTTTCAATTTGCTAAAGGCGGGTACCATCAATGTTGAAGTGGCGGATAGACGTCGATACAGTGAAATAGCTGGAGGACTAGATTTCTACATCAGCAAATGATCAGAAAAGCTACTAGACCCATTTATAACATACCGGGTACATAAATTTGTCTCTAATAAACGCGCCTAACAAACAAATTAGGTAAACCAGGTAAAAAATAAGCGCCCACCCAAAATGACTTTGTTAAGCGCCCTGGGCGCTTATTAGAATGAATATGGTACATGCAGTTGGGCGCAGCACTGTAACGCTAGTTACATGTTGCATAATGCGTGACTGGTGAACGCTTGTGTGAATTTACACGAGCGTGAGTTGGGACCTTATTGACGCACGCAGTAACAAAAACCAATTGATTTTCGCCAATTATAAGCCGAACAAACTTTAGTATGCAAGTTTTGGGTTGATGCAACATTATTGGAAGTAAATGTGACACTAAAATCTGGTACAGTAAAAGCAATTACGGTGTAGTATAGGAAGTAATAAGCTAGAGCCTTATGTGTAATTAACAATGGTATAATAGCTTAATTATGTATGGGGTTACTGCACAGGTATATTGATTGAATTACTGCTATAGTACTAGCTTGTGGTATTACATGTGAATGGTATATTAAGCCGACTGTCAATTGTTTTAGCACAGATAAGTTTGACTAGAGCAGTTTTCGTCTCCATTTGAAATTCCTACTCCCTGTGTGGGAGATTAGGCCATTGATAGTCGATCTTGAGTTTCCGCATCACATAATTTCTGAAAACAAATGAGGTAACTTTTTCATTATTCATTATTTTTTTGCCTTTCATTATGTGACCAAACATGCATGTAAAATGTGTTGTTTTAGTACCGCTCACTCACTTGAAGATGGGTGTTTAGCCCAAATGAGATTCCAGTTTTTATCGGTATTTTTTGGAAAATCACAATACACCAATCCGAGAAGCGTTTACTGTATTTGGCCCTCTATTGACGGCAACACAGATGTACCAGAGCGGAGATTTAATTAGTAATTCAATACTCATGATTGTGTATTGAATATCACTGTTGTGTACAATTCCGGTACAATTCTGTATAGCACACAATAAATAATGGATGGAACCCACGACCTCGGGACACCGCAGTTTTACATCGGGGACACCGCAGTAATGGCGAAGTCGGATAGGTGTATAGGGATAACCATCAAAATTTCATGTTGACCCTATTGCTACAAAAGATTGTTTTCTGAGTAGAACTAATCAACAGAAGTAATTTGGTGGTTAAATGGTCAAAATCGGTCAAAAACTTTTCGAATTATGAATTATCAAAGTTTCCCATTCTGACCGGTCATTGGAGCGAAATAAAATGACAAGGTCCAAAAATAGCAGTTGGGAGCAAAATTGGCATAAGCATATATTTACCTTTATATATTTCTTTATTTTAACATATTTGCAAACATGAAACAAGCATATTGTGAAAGTATCAAAGGGTTTCTTATGAAATGGCACTTAACTAGTCACTGGCATAACTTATTTTTTCAAACCAAGGCATTGAAATCATGCATTTAGAGGACATTTGCCAAAAATCATCCAAGATAGCCGATATTTCACAAAATCAAAATTGCACTAAGTAGGTGAACTTTTTTTTCACAACCAAGAATTTCAATGTTATTGGGTTTAATATGACCAATTAGTAGGTGTATGTAAACAAACAAAAAAGTTTTGAAGGTCATTGACTCATTCACAACAATAGAGATTATCCTCATCATGCTCATGTGTATTCCTGTAGTATTCCTCATTCAAACCAAAGTAGCACTCAATACATTATGAGTATCTTTGTTCAAACCAATTCAATGCTTGACCTCGGAGTTACCTGCACGACTATCGCGGGCTATTTTGAAACAGTTATGGTTGCACATTCAGGTACTTCTTTTGAAAGTCCTAAACAAGGTATAGCCAGCAGCAAGTTGTAGATGTTATAGGCCTAAATATAAGAAAACGTTTAGGGTTAAGATCAGGTGAACAATACATCGAATGAGCACGAAACTTCACATTTATGTTCAGAAAGGTGTCTTCTTAACATGATTTGAAAGGAATATAAAAATTCCAAAGGGAAGCTGGTGATTTAATTTGTAACTCGAGATCTACTTGTTCAATTTTTTAACCTTTTTACAGAGGGTATGATAGAGGTATTACTGGCAACTCTGCCAAATTACAGCTCAGTAGGCCACGTTTTTCACCTGATCTTACTGATTTGAATATTTTGTGCCATTCTTGAGCAGTGCTAAACTCAGCCACTGGCAATTAAAGCGCACTGTGGCGATGGACCAATTTTGACTCGCACTTACAGAAAAACAAAATAAGTTATGTTGCTGTAATTTGCAAGATAGTTACAAAATATAATTGGCAGTAACTTCCCCAAATTTTACAGAAAAATATTGAAAAATAAAAGAATGAGATCAATTTAGAAATGTATGTGCAAGCAGTGCACAGTTGAGCTCCCTGCATGTCTATGGGAGTGTTCTAATCAAGTTGATGGTTCATTGGTCATCCCTAATCACAATAATGAATTCAAGTGAGGGTCAGAAAATGAAGTGAGGGTGTGGCGGGTGACGGGAAACTCAAAATTGACTTTCATTACCCTTATGGTCTTGTCTTTCATAAGGTGTATGGATTTCAACTGGAGATGTGTCTATGGAATTAGATCTGTGCATTGACTTCTGAAAGATGTTATTGTCAAATCATCTGTATGATATTGTTTTCTGAATTCGAAATGCTATTATATTTATGTGTGTATGTTTATTAGGCCAAAAAAAAAGAGGTTTGTCTCAAAGCTTGCGCGCGCGTTTGTAAAATCGCACAATTTCACAAAATAGAAATGCGGAAATTTTTTTTATTTCAAATTTTTTTTTTTATAGTTTTTTCCAGAAAAAAATCGGCAAAAATCAGACTTTTCTCAAAATACCATGAAAAAAGTCGGGAATAAAAAAAATAAAAAAAAATCGCATTTCGCATTTGTTTTTAAATTTCTCGTGAGCTTTGAGACAAACCTTTTTTTTTTTTTTTTCAAGATGCTTCTTGCATGCATCAAGCGGTTATCTGCAATACCTGCCAGGTGTTACATTTTTAGATGTGTACAATATAGAATGCAGAAATTAGCAAATGTCTATAGGGCAGCTGTTCCTGATAGAGCTGCCTTGCACTAAATCCTTGATATGAGAAAATACATAGCTTCCGTGGCACTCACATCGACTGCACAGTGCCTGAAGTGGAATAGCCATGTGTAGAGAGTACAATATAGTGTGTGTAAATTGCCAAATGTTCACAGGGCAGCTATTGCGCTTACCTACTTCTGGCACTGAGCAGTCGATATGTCCTTGTCAAAGATGTGCGTTTTAAAGACTGAATCTTCTGCGTGTAGTATCACACACACATCTATTTGTAATATAGAAACTTGTGACGAGTTGTTTTTGTAGCAACCATCCCTGTAAGGGAGAAGTCAGGCATTCCCTGGGGTTGGTCATACCATACCTAGTATTGACAGTGGGGTTGTCTCATATTAGTACAGCACTTAGCCAAAATAGGCCCTGGGGTGTGTATGTGTGTGTGCTGTAGTATTGAATGTTTTCAACATGTGTTCCACATATCTTAGCTCATTCAGCTTTCTTATTATGTAGCAGCACGTGGTGGCGGTCTCTTGTCAGAAGAGCGCTGTACTGGGATATCATTCTCATCTGTCAGTACACAGTTCTTTAACCCCAATAAGCTTCTACATGTATAGATTGACCTTTGAATGTGTTGGGTACAAAAATTCATACTCCATAACTTGAGGTCAACTGTTGAGCTATGCTTGTTGTATGGAGGTTATTGGACTTTACCATTGGGTATGATTTGGTTTGACTCGTAGTGATAAGAACTCATTGCCGATATGGGGAGGGTGATTTATCACTCCTCTTTATCTTGTCAGTCACATCAATGACTACCAGGCTTACATGTAAACAATGTAGCTCTCCTTCTCCTTCAGTGCATGAAATAATGGCCCTTCGATTTGAAATCTACAGGCCCTTGTTGATTTTCACAGGCCCAAAATCGAAAAACAGTCAACATTCTGGCAGTTTTATAATTCAGACTCGCAAATCAGCATGGATTGATGTTGAAGTCAGCATTGAGTCCATCAACTGAATTTGGTGACCAAATTTTACAGGCACTCAGGCCCTCAGAGTATCGCCCATTGGCAGACCCATAGTAATTATTATGGACTTATAGTCAGAGGGCCCACCTATTTCAAGCACTGCTCTCCTTGGAGACGCCAGGAGAGTGGTTTACACTTTTTGAGGTTATTTAATAGTATACACACATGAAAAGCTGAAGATCTCTGTAAAGAAAAGTATCAAGTATTTTCTTTATTATTATTGTTCAGTTTGTCTGTTATGCCTTTTTTATAGGGTCTCCAGCATATCTTGTGTTAAATTCCAACAGCTTCAGTGGTTGGGTTTCTTCTCCTCTGGCCACATCAAAAGGACTCCTTCCCAGAGCCCAGTTTTAATGTCACCCGTAGCCATTAGCCTTGACTATCCATACATAATATTTATGTACTAATATTGGTGAGCATTGAAAAAAAGGGTAATTCTTTTAGAATACCCTACCACTATAGAGGCCGTCAGCCTTTCGCCATCTTGCGGGTACAAATGATCTGTGTGTTCATGCGTCGGACACTACGTGTAGGGCGCAGCTTGCCACGCAGCTGTTATCGCGCATCAACGCGGTGATTTTTCTGCTCACGTATGGAGATCGAATGACAATCACAGCGTGTACCCACAAGATGGCAGCATATGACGTCACGCTGATGGCCTCTATAGGTTTTTTAAGAATGGTACATAGACTTGCACTTGATGTGTATGTTAAAATATGATAAACTGGTATTTTAAAAGATAGCTGAAAAATGGGATGTAGTATAAGACTAAAAGGTGAAAATGATTAGTTGATTTTGTGTCGAAAACAGAATGTGATGATTTCTTGTATTTTGTAGTCACTCTCCTGTCATATCTGTATAATAATGAATTGTAGTGAAAGTGAGAGCAGTGGTGTAGCCAGGATTTTTTCAGAGGGGGCAATGCAACTTTCAAGGGGGAAAACTTTGACAAAATTGAATTTTAAAAAAAAACGCTTCCGGGGCTTCCACCTGGCTGCACCACTGGTTAATAGTGATGATGAGTAATGTCTGGTGAAATGTAAGATGGTATAAAATTGAATGTTTTTTTGCAATAATTTGTGATTAAATCACCTGTAACAAAGTAATTCCCTATTTATATTATAATAATTTGTAGAAAGCTGTATATAATATATTTTGTACATATGTAAATATTAATTGTTTTTTGTCAATTTTGGGTGAAATTGTTACTACTGACGATAGCATGGAATTGTTATCTACTGAAGATAGCATGAAATTGTTATCTACTGAAGATAGCATCAAATTGTTATCTTCTGAAGATAGCTTCAAATTGTTATCTTTTGTAGATTGCATCAAATTGTTATCTACTGAAGATAGCATCAAATTGTTATCTACTGAAGATAGCATCAAATTGTTATCTTCTGAAGATAGCATTAAATTGATATCTACTGAAGATAGCATTTAATTGTTATCTCCTGAAGATAGCATCAAATTATCTGCTGAAGATAGCATCAAATAACAATTAGATGCTGAAGATAGCATCAAATTGTTATCTACTGAAGTTAGCATCAAATTATTATCTACTGAAGATAGCATCAAATTGTTATCTACTGAAGATAGCATTATATTGTTATCTACTGAAGATAGCATCAAATTGTTATCTACTGAAGATAGCATCAAATTATTATCTACTGAAGATAGCATCAAATTGTTATCTACTGAAGATAGCATCAAATTATTATCTACTGAAGATAGCATCAAATTGTTATCTTCTGAAGATAGCATTAAATTGATATCTACTGAAGATAGCATTTAATTGTTATCTCCTGAAGATAGCATCAAATTATCTGCTGAAGATAGCATCAAATAACAATTAGAGGCTGAAGATAGCATCAAATTGTTATCTACTGAAGTTAGCATCAAATTATTATCTACTGAAGATAGCATCAAATTGTTATCTACTGAAGATAGCATTAAATTGTTATCTACTGAAGATAGCATCAAATTGTTATCTACTGAAGATAGCATCAAATTATTATCTACTGAAGATAGCATCAAATTGTTATCTACTGAAGATAGCATCAAATTATTATCTACTGAAGATAGCATCAAATTGTTATCTACTGAAGATAGCATCAAATTGTTATCTACTGAAGATAGCATTAAATTGTTATCTACTGAAGATAGCATCAAATTATTATCTACTGAAGATGACATGAAATTTATCTACTGAAGATAGCACAAATTGTTATCTTCTGAAGATAGCATCAAATTTTTATCTTCTGAAGATAGCATCAAATTGTTATCTACTGAAGATAGCATCAAATTGTTATCTACTGAAGATAACATGAAATTGTTATCTACTAAAGATAGTACAAATTGTTATCTTTTGAAGATTGCATCAACTTGTTATCTACTGGAGATAGCATCAAATTGTTATCTACTGAAGATAGCATCAAATTGTTATCTACTGAAGATAGCATCAAATTGTTATCGTCTGAAGATAGCATCAAATTGTTATCTACTGAAGATAGGATCAAACTGTTATCTACTGAAGATAGCATCAAACTGTTATCTACTGAAGATAGCATCAAATTTTATCTACTGAAGATAGCATCATTTCGACCTGCTTCCTACTGATAATTACAATGTGCTATAAGATTGCTGGATTGTGGATGTGAATTCAGTCCATTCGACAGGTGGCAATTCCAAGCACATCATTCCGCTATGCAAAGTTTGCATGTGCAAATTAGGAAATTGTGGTTTGGAACAGTTTCTCCTACCTTAATCATTCACTTTCCAAAAATAGTTTCCATTAGGCCTATAAAAAAATTGTTTGATTGGCGTAACCCGACCGACCCTAAAAATATGCCTGACCCTAGACTTTTTTTTTATTTTTTTGCAAAATATGGATAAAAAAAGATTTAAAAATTTTTAAAAAGAAGAAAAATGCATGATTTTCAGCTTAAAATGTGTGTTAAAAAAAGTACAAATGCTGACCGACCTACCCTAATTTTTCATTTTGCACCAATCAAACAATGTTTTTTTTGGCCTTATGCTATTCACCTTCATGTTTGGCTGCTGCATTAAAAGAAATTCATATGCAAACTTTGTGTTGCAGAATGATGGACTTGGAATTACCCAGATACCAATCCAGTAGGTTTGCTGTAAGCCATGTAGCAAGCTCAATAGTGTAGCCAAGGGGGGTTGTCAGGGGCCTTAACTAAAAATGGTCCATTTATACAGTGTATGGTCCAACATGCATAGACATCTTTTTCCTTCTGTAAATACATTGATAAATCAAGAATCGCCGCTATAATGATAATTTTTGAAGAAGTTTTATCATTATGGTTAATTTTACCTGGACATAAAGTTATAATGTTGGTTTGAAAATGATCATGTTTTTGAGAAAGATATATCAAAATCTTATTTAATTGTAGTCAATTTCCAAAATAAGCTCGACAAGGCCAAGCAAAAATTGTTTGTTTGTCCTTGCACTGTCAGACTTTTAACAAAATTAGCTTAACAAAAAAAGACTTTTAAAAAATTGTGAATTTGGATATATCTCTACTACTAGTTCACTTCCGTTTGTAAATGTAACATAAAATGCTTTAAAACTTTTTCAAGATGCCAAAAATTCTGAACAAAAATGGTGCAAATTCCAAAATTAGGCTTGGTATTTTGTACAGTGAAGACTTGTTTTCACAGATTTTCAAGATTAGTGTCAGTAGGATGAGGACAAGCAAACAACAATTTTTTTGCCCAAGCCTAATCTTTGCAATGGGCAATTCCAGATAAAATCCTTACACCCCTCACATAGGGGTGGAGGTGTCAAATTGAAATTATTTGAAATTCACACTCCCTGTGTGGAAGATTAAGGTCATGTCTTCCATAGGGGGAACTAATAATAGATTGCAACTAGTCCATTGAACACATTAGCATCCTCTTTTTATGTCATTTTTCAGTACATATCCACGAAAAAAGCATATTCCCAAATAGTTATGCATGATTATGTGTATTACACTGCTCCATAGACCAGTGCGTTGTAATTTCGTTCTGGTGCACCAGAACGAAATTCAAATTTCACGATATCTTTGCTAAGCGAATTAATCTGCAAGAAATATTTTGTACATAAACATTATGTAGCCAGAGTATTCCAGTGATATAAAAATCTCAACTTTTTTGAGAAAAGTGGGGGATGAAGCTGTGGATCACGAAATGCCCTTTTAAGATTATCATTTTGCAATAAAGTTTGTATTATGGGATTACTTCTGATAATATGTATGGCATATAAATAACTTATTAAGGAGAAGCTGACTTCAAGAACAGGAAGTGTTATATTTATACATCAATAAATACAATCAAAATATGTGTACATTTAATAGTGGTAGGTGCGTTGAATATGTGGTGTGATGAAGCAAAATCAGGCATATTTAATTTTCAGTTTTCTATAATGATTGCATCAATCATTTGTAAAGCTACATTTTGCAGAAAACCCGATTGAAATTGAATATTTAGTGCCAAAAATATGAACAGTTGAAGTATTTTCAAAACAATTGGCAACAAAAGAAATTATTTCCTTTGTTTGGCTTTATATATATGAAAATTAATACTTCTGACTGATTTTGCCTGTTCACATCACATGAGAAACCAATTCTTTGTATTTTGAATTTAGAGGATAATGTTCTGAACAGGTAGCAAGAAAATGTTGCAAACAATATATATTCACTTAGAGTAAAATTCAACACATATAATCCTGCTATATATGGGCATCATATCCTTATTTATAATGTGACTTGAGAATGTATCTACAAGCAAGCACTAGGATCCACAACATGCTCATCTGTGAGGGCAGAGTTCTCTAACCCCAATACATTTTGCACATTCATTAAATGACCTTTGAAAATGTGAGTACAAAAATTCATACTCTGCAATGTGAGGTCAAATTTTGAGCTATGATTGGTTTATTGAGGTTATTGAACTTTGCCATTGGGATGATGCCAATGTTGTGGTCGTAGTGAAGGTCTTATGGTGAGATGATAATGTCCATTGGAAAACCTGGTGATATCATATTATACAGATAAGCAAAATGTTATAGAGCTGAAATAATTATGAAATAAATGGAATAAGAAATAGCTAAACAAATGTGTCAAATATCATTCTTTCTGCTCTCATTAATGTAAAAAAATACAGTGGTCAAGTAAGTTATGTACTGATGTGTTGAATGGGAGCAAGTGTTATAACTCAAGAGTTAATTTTGCCTGAGTAGTTTTCCAATTGAATACCTGAGTGGAAGAAGGGCCCAACTCCATCAAAACTGTTTTTGTGATATTAAGAAAAAACTTAATATTTGGAAAAGTTTTATAGACAGAATGTTTTCATCTTCAGGGGACCTTTTATACATGAACATACAATATTACATACATTCGAAATTATATATGTTTCCATGGCAACGGTACATGTCTTAATACGAGCTGGAGTTGGGCCTTTCTTCCACTAATATACTGCAAGTGCCAGCTCCATAAGCAGGTGTGTTAAAAATAGCTACAGAAATTTGGTAATTATCCATTAGTTGTACAAGTAGCAGCATGTAATATGTTTGCAAGAAAAAGTATTGTAGTGAAAAGCAGATTTCATGGATGACCAAAATTCCTATTTAACCCAATATTAGTGGAGTTGGGCCTTTCTTCCATGAAAACCATAATTCTCGCTATTCACAATAAGAGGCGCCGCCAGCGGTTTGCGATGTAATCGTGATGTATCATGGGAAAAGGTCGACATCCAAGTCCGCATAATCTGAATATTACCATGCTATTACATAGGAACATGTGACAATATTTTTTAGTTTGTCAAAATAAAGGTGTTACACGCGAATCGATACTCAATAATACTTAATAATGTGATTTGAAATGTGCACAATTAATTTTTTCTCTATCGAACAAACCAAAAAATATTGTCACATGTTCCTATGTAATAGCATGGTAATATTCGTATTGCGCGGACTTGGATGTCGACCTTTTCCCAAGATACATCACGATTACATCGCAAACCGCTGGCGCGCTCTTTATTGTGAATAGCGAGAATTAAGTGTATGTGGAAGACTATTTAGAGAGTGGGTTTTGTGGCTCATCGTTCACACACAAGGAAGAACAGTCTGCTGGTAATAAAATGCTGGGTCTAACTCATTTTTGTAAAAAATTGGAGTTGGGCCCTTCTTCCACTCAGGTATTCAATTATATATCAATAAAGCAGCTTTCTGGTATGATCAGTGCATTATCCATAGTCTCTAAACTTAAGATCAAAGTGTATTCAACTGTATGTAAGGCATAGCATAAAACCAGAAGCCATGCAAAGGTAATGTAAAAATTCAGAAGATGCCAGTTCTGCTTTTAGTGTTAACAACTCAGTCTGAGTAGGATTCAATCTTTCCTACAGAAGTCCTTTTCAAAGGGCTGAGCTTTCTGAACTCCAGTGACTGCTATCTTTGAGCTCTGAAGGTGGCACTCGCTAGAGTTTGGCCCTCTGAAAAGGACTTCTCTAGGAAAGATTAAATCCTACATGTTTACCGACCTAGAGTACCCCTATATGTTTACCGACCTAGAGGGCCATGTAAATTTCAAATCCAACTCTATGAAGAAATGATATGAAGTACTCATGGTTCAAGATTTGTCAAACCTGAACAAATCCATCTCTGAGCTCTAAGGTGGCACTTGCTAGAGTTCCGAAAGCTCAGCCCTCTGAAAAGGACTTCTTTAAGAAAGATTAAATCCTCCCATGTTTACCGACCTAGGGTATCATGTACATTTCAAATCCAATGCTAAAGTCTATAAACAACTCTGTGAAGAAATGATATAAAAAGTACTCATGGTTCAAAAATTTGTCCAACCGAACAAATCCAAATTAACTAAATCAAATCAAACATTTTGTTACAATTCAGGATTAGGCTATGACCATTTAATTCACTTTCAAACTATTATGTTGTGCTCCCTCCAAGCCATCAAAACAAACATTCCCGCCTTTGCCTGACTTTTTACTCTACATGTATTTCCACTTAGATTCCAATCTTTCAATAATTTAGTTTTGTCAATTTCCGTGCTAACATGGTTCTGTAATCATGTAATTATTAGCCAATTACTGGGGCGGTGAGTTCACTTCGGGCCTCATTTTATATTTGATCCAAGCCTGTACATTACGTCCTCAGATACCCGTAGCTAAAGAAATGAATTGCCTTATCCACCTAACCTTGATAACAGTGATAGCTGCTGCCTGAAATACTCAGTGGCGGCGCCAGGAATTTTTTTTCAGTGGGGGCATTGAGGGGGCAAAGTGAATTTCAGGGGGGGGGGGCAAAATCAACCAATTTTGCGTGAAATTGGCGCAAAAAGTGGAATTTTTCGTAATTTTTGGTTTGTACTGGGGGGCAAGAGTTCTAACTGGGGCATTCCCCCCATGCCCCGTGGCGCCGCCACTGGAAATACTACTTGTATACGCCAGTATATTTATTAATTGAGTTATCGTCACCACACGGTGCTCTAGGAGCACTATTACTTGTTTACTAGTTAGGGTTGCTCCAGAAGCATAACTAAATTTTACGATATTCAATGCCTGATCGCCCATTTTAGGTGTAACTGCCGAGTGGTATCTCCATGCATGCATGACACTAACCCTGACCATAACCCTAATATTTTGTCATTTCTCTAACCCTGACTCTCCCATACCTTGACCTCTGTTCAAACCCTAACCCTCGAATTAACCATATCAATTTTAACATGACCCTAATATTTAGGAGTATAAATACTGCACTTAATTATAGGCCTACCCTTTCCATCGGTCTATTAGGCCTAAAAAAAAAGTTTGTATTTTCTTATACTAAAGCCTTAAAGCTCGGTCGGTTTCCTTTTTTTCTCTCTCTTTTTTTTTCTTTTTTTTTACCAAATGATTTGGTAAAAATTATTTTAATTGTTTGTTAGGCTCGTTTATGTATGATTTGTGCCGTACGAATCAACAGGCAAAGCATTTTATTTTCCAAATTTTTTACCAAATATATGAAAATTCAATATTATGAAAATCAAATAAAAACGTGACCCTATTTTCTCTGATTTTGGGGTCAATCGCAAAAGGCAATACAAACTTTATTTTTTCACCGACTGATTTTCCTGCGGTATTTGTATATGAAAATAGGTGTTGAAAGCCGGAGTGCTCGACTCTGGAGTAGGTTTACAGTAACACTCTAGTAGGGTATTTCAGTGATAAACCTAGAAGGGGAGTGGTATAATTTCAGCGCAAAATTTATGCAGGTGGGGTCTTCCAGTGAAAATGTGTTTTAAAAAGATATTGTTAAAACAAAAATGGTGTCATTGGATAATTCAGTGGAACAAAATGTTGCAAAAAGAGTAAGCCCCGCCAGAGCAGTTCTGGGGTGAAGCAAACCTGCCTGGTTATCAAATTAATCAGTGACAAGGTTTTCTCTGAATTTGACAGGTGCTAATTGATGTTTTAATGTTATTGCATCAATTAGCACCTGTCAAATTCAGAAATAACCTTGTTACTTATTAATTTGATAACCAGGCAAGTTTGATTCACCCCAGAAAAACTGCTCTGGCGGGGTTTCCTCTCTCAATTTTAATTACTGCGAAGCCATAGACGGTACGTATATAAATCCATATAGCAGCTATTTATTTCTCAGCAATACAGAGGTACGCATTCAATACAAACCACTCACAGTGATCCAAGATCTTCAAATGTTTCCCGTAATTTGTCGCCGTGTCGAAATATTGAGAATTTGTTGAGCATGTCAGCCGGGCGGGCTTGAATGGCGCGACGTTGCCCGTCATCATTGAAGACCACAGCCCGGATATTGGAAAATTCCTCTTGAACAAGAAACCGACTCCCTCGGCTATTGTTTCGTCTACGAATTACATAATGTTAATAAATTTCAATGATTGCAATATTTTCAACATAAAATTTGGTATTTCCGATATTAGGTCCAATTTAGTTAGGAATTATCCTGCACTATTTTGTCTATAATATTCCTGTTATTATTTGATTGACAATTACAAAGTCCTGTCTTTATAACCATGATAACTAGTTCATGTGATGATCAGTCTACAAATTACCCTTGGGAAAATTCATGATGATTAGTCTGCCCAGCACATTCAAAACATAGTACAGAAGACGTCATAATAACGTTTTTAAGGGTAAAGGAGTCGAACCTGTATTTTACATGACGGGAGTGCCCATCTCTCTAACGATTAGGCCAGACTCCCACCGTGAAATGTGATATGGGGTGATCACCACAACTCCACAGCAAGTCTGTTACCTTCCCAGCATTTAAGAATGCCGCGTTTATACACCTAGGTGGAGAAGAGTAATCGAGATAAGGTGCCTTACTCAAGGGCACAACATGATGGCGTCGCGCCCGGAGTTCGAACCGCCAATCTTCCGATTATGAGTCGGAGCCCGTTCCGCTTAGCCACCGTTTTAATAACATTTAAAAAACATTTTTTGAAAACTTAATGTAATGTTATTAAGTGTTTGACAAAATATTTTTCAAATATGTTTGCCAAAATATTTTACAATAACATTTGGACAACATTTATAAAATGTTATAGTGTCTTTTTCATCCCGGGCGGTTCTCCTGCGAAGGTGTGGGGATATGCCACCGGCGGTTTTGGGATACATTTTCAGCAATTTTGGACAAAATGTGTCCTTAAAAGCACCAAATTTGGGCATGTGGGTGCTTTTTTATATTTAAAATTGGTATACTGGTGGGTTGCAAAAGCGGCAATAAATTGGTATAGAGAAAGTCAGCACCCGAAAGTCTGCGTGGCACATCCCGTTGGAAAGATTTCGAAGATCTTCCCCGCGTTTTTCATATACAACGTTTAAAAATGTTTCCATGACCTTTGTGTACCCCGACATTTAAATATTTTTAGGGATGAAATCAAAACTCGACCGCCGGTTCCAGGCGGTTCCGTCCGGTTGGAGCCGGTTTCTATTATGCTAAACAATGGAACGCCGTTCAACCACCGGTCAACCGCCGGTCGATTTTTGATTTCACCCCTTAAAACGTTTAGACCAAAACCAAAAAGTTTTAACAACTTTTTTTGCCTTTGCTTAGTATGAAAAAATGCCCAAAATATCCACAGACAAGCCTATATAAGATAGACGAGACTGCAGATGCAATGCACTGTATGCAAGTCTGATAGATACTGTCCTGTGTGACCTCATAATATGACAAAGTCCATTTGGGCAGTGATCTTGATTTTGACACGATCAATCCGGACGGATTAGCCGCCGTATTATGAGACAGGGAAGTATTATATTTAAGTCGCTTGCCAACAATGCAGGTTATTCGTCAAATGTTATGGTTCTTCGTTTGTTTACTTGCTTATATAACTGTTCCTATTACTGGCACTCGATAGGCGTGCCCAGAAACCCAGGAGCTGAGTAGCTAAAATCCCGGGCTAAAAAAAGCACCCAAATTGAACATAAAGGACACCTTTTCCCAAATTTGCCCAATTGGGCGCATTGATACAGAAAACCCACCCATCGACAAATGATCGATATACCCAAATCGCTGAAAAGGTACCCCAAAATGGTGTCGCATATCCGTAGGCCTATACCTTGTAGGCTCCATTCAACCATGGGGAAGGGCATGGCATCACATTTGGTGAAGTATCACGGTCTATTTTATACCAAAACATTCAGTTCGAAGCAACTTTCAAATATTTATCATGCATGTTTATGTTGAACTATTGAAGTTTATTAGACGGAATTTGCTCCGATTTTTGCTCTCTAGACTGGGGTGGTTTCGTGGTTGAATTTGATCTCAGCTGGCCGTGCAGATATCATGGGGTATTTTTATAGCCCGCATTAAAAGTGTCCCTCTATTTTATGACAACCCCACTTAGCGTAACAATCCTCAAATTGACATGTTCTCCCTCGATAGCTCTCCATACAAGAAAATGAACACAGAGCTTAGACAGTTTAAAAGATATTTAATAAATAACCCCGCGGGATTTGTTCACCACGAGACTACGCCTTTAACATTGAATTTGTTTTGATTAACTCATGGAATCTGCAACTCGTAGATAAATTATGCGTGTGTCGAGATTATTGTAGATGGCCATTGGTCCTTTTCAAGTTTTCTGTTTTGGTTACTCCATTGTTCAGAAACTAAAAATTAAGAGATTAGATTTATCAATGCATGGAGAAACCGAGATAAACGATGCTGGATGCTGTTTCTATGCATATCTGTCTTTGTTGAGGATATACAGGGCAAATGAACAATTTGAGACCAGTTGGATTAAAATTGGAGCATATTTCAATAATATTGTAAACACCTGTGGGCCTCAAATTTTGACCTATTTGTAAAAAGAGCTATATGTCGGAGACTGGTCAAACTATACTTTTTATGAATCCTTATAATGAGAGCAATACATTGTTATCGTTTTTAAAAAGATTTGACCAACTCTGAAATTTCACCCCTGCATAAGCGGCCATGCATTTTAGATTTATGCAAATTAGGCACTGTTTCCCTACTTGAAATTTTGGGGACTTTTGATGTGATATTTAATATGCTTTTCTGAAATGAATGGTTATAAAATGGATTCTGTTGCAATTTGTGGTGAGTGTTTTCTTAGTATACTTAAAGGACAGATTGGAACTGGTCCCCCGTTACCAATATCTTGATTATCATGCATAAGAACGGCGAAGAAAGGCTATAGCTTGAAGATTAGTTTGAGAAAATTTGAATTTCACAATGAGAGAAATATTTAATAACCGCGCTGCAAAGCAATCCAATAATTTTATTTTATGTAGGAAAAGCGAATGGGAAAGTGCAAAAACCAACATTTCGTGTCAGATAGCCTGGGCGTTGATCAATGGCGGCTAAACACGTTGAGTGTACCCGACATCTTCTCGAGAGTTGTAATGCTACTCGTTGGCTAGAAACATGCTCATCTATCAAGGCACAGTTCTTTAACCCCAATACATTTGCATATTCATTGAATGACCTTTTAAATTTTGAGTACAAAAACTCATACTCTGCAACTTAAGGTCAAATTTTGCAGTATGATTATTTAATTGAGGTTATGAACTATACCATTGGGATGAGGCCATTGTGGTCCATAGTGCTAGAAACATTTGAAAACGGTAGAAATAGAGGAAACTAAATATTACCAAATCAGGATAAAATGTAATTGTTAAATCTGATAATTGATTGGGATTTTTCGGTCGTTGAGTGAGTCGCCAAAATTAAATGCCATAGTTTGCACAGAATTCCACTGTGTAATTGCAAGGGATTGGGCAGAGAACATTGGTTTGCCGCAGATATTATGATATTGATAGGCAATTCACTTAGCTACTCCCCATTCCAGAAAAATACAGCACTATTTTTTTTAATTAAAAAAAAGTTATCCTGTTTCGCCAAATGAAACAGGTAAATCCTAATCCTTTAGTTGGTCAACTTCTAACTGCATGGCAATAAAAGTCAAATTTGAATAGTTTTGCAAGGGAAATGGGCCAAAAACATGCAATTTTGCATGATTTCTAACAATTTCAGTCACAAAATTCAAAGACTTGGCTCAAGTCTAAGCATTCAAAATTAGTATTAGCCTAAATCGAATAAGGATTCAGAAACAGGGAATTAGGGTGTACTCTCAAAATATATGCTATCGAGGGTAATAAATAAAACTATGATTATTATGTTATTATAATTATTAATAAGTAAAGTAATACAAATCAGTAACAATTTAGATTGATGCTTATGATAACCGATGAACTCACATTAAGGGCATGAAGGGAGGGGAGGGTCTAAATTATGTTCAACCCAGGGTTCAACCAAACAAGGAAGCAAAAGGGCGTGGATGGCAAAACATTTAGCTGAAGTAGGAAAGGTACAAAAGCAACGACCATTGGACTTTGATACAAGTCATAGTCATCTCGCCATTGGACTTGTATAACTTAATGTTTAAGTCCAAAATTCGTTTAAAAAAAAGGTGTTCAAAACTTAGGCATGGGCGGCTACACGGGTCAAAAAGGGTCTAAGACCATGAAGACTGTGTTTAGACCTCTTTTCTGAATTTTTATACTAGACCCTTTTCTTATTGTACATCTCTTTCTGTGTTTAGACCCCTTTAGTGAGTTTAGACCCCTTTTTGGACCCCTTGATGTGTTTTATATCCCTTTTGACCCATGCAGCCGCCCATACTTATTACTTAGGTCATGACAAGAGATCATGGTCCCATTTCCCATTCGGTTTCGCCACTGGCAGCAAAATTGCGATTCATTCAACATGTTATGCTCCAGGAGCTAGCATGACAAGTTAACAAACAAGCTATGCTTCAGGATCTCTGTGGAAGAAAAATCAAAATACTCTCCACTGACATCCATTAGTTAAACAGATTAATGTACAACAATTAAAGAACTATTAAGAACAGAAACTTTGTTTTAGAGAATTTTCTATTCGACCAGTCAGCGTCATGCATTTCTGCACCTGCTGTCTGGCTCAAGAGATGCTTCCAAGTCCTACGATTCAGAGCTGCAACCCCAGCCTCTACAGTCCACCCTAGGTTCAGCCTTGAGATGTCTCTGTGGATGACGTCTCTCCATATAATGTCTTTGGACGACCAGGTTTGCGTCTCCCACGTGTTGGCTTCCAAAGGTAGAGCTTCTTGGGGATGCGGTCTTTATCCATTCGCTGCAGATGTCCAAACCACTGTAGGCGGCGTTTCCGGATGACCGATGTGAGTTGGGGCTGTTTGGTCTTAGATCGTGCTGTTAGGTATATGTTGCGACAATACCACTCGCGAAGGATTTTGCGTTGGCAGCACATGTCAAAAGCATCTACTCTAGCCTCATCCCTCTCTGTGAGTGTCCAGCACTCAACAGCATAGAGGAGTGTAGAAAGTACACAAGCATTGTAGAACTTCAGCTTGGTCTCCAGGTTGATGTTACGATCCTTCCACACTTTGTCCAGCTCTCTGAAGGTTCCTGTGGCTCTGCCAATTCTGTTGTTCATCAAGAACCAAGATACTTGAAGTGGTCGACTACTTTAATGAGACCTTCATTGCCTAGAGGGACAGCTGGTTTTATAACACTGGATCGGCCGATGGACATGATCTACGACAGAGATATGTAGACAGAGACTCTGTCTTCTTATTGCTATGAGTCCTAATTTGCTGGCAGTAACACCGATGGCTTCAGTTGTCTCGGCCATCTTGGCATCAGTCTCTTCAAAGAGAGCTATATCATCAGCAGAATCCAGATCAGCTAACTTTTCTTCTGGATATCTTGAACTCCTCCTTGGCAGTAGGATTAATCCTCTGTTGTTTTCATCAACAGCCCTCTTCATGATGAAGTCAATGGCTAAACCAAAAAGTAATGGAGACCAGATATCACCTTGTCGGACTCCAGTGATGATCTTGAACCAGCTAGATAAGGAACCTTCTGCTTTTACTGCACAGGTTGTGTCCCGATATGAATTCCTAATAATATTGATTATCTTAGAAGGGATTCTATAGATGCGGAGGATCTCCCAAAGGGAGGGCTTGTGCACTGAGTCGAAAGCGGCCTTGAAGCCAATGATATTTAGCCATGACATAGCCAGTCTCGCTTCCTGTCCTGTCCTGTATTGTTCTGTGATGTTTTGTTTTCCCCGTCATCTCTCAATTTATCCCTCATTAGGTAAAGGTGGGGTCAGCCTTAAAGCCCTTTTGGTCTTATTTGGCCTCTCCTTCTTATGTTTTCCCCCCTTCCATGGCAACTGTCAATTGGTAGCAGGCCATTTTTTCATCCCATGTGCCTCCTCATAACATAGGTCTATAATAGTTTTTGTATTTTATATATTATTGTTTTTGCTATGATATCACGTACTCTTTGTATTTATTCTTCACTTATATTAAACTCATTATTGAGTTTACTTGTCTAAATGTATTTATTTTTCACCTGTTTATATTTACATGATACTGATATTTTGATTTAAAATTAATTTTGTATTAATTATATTGAGTGTATATGCTTAAAATGCAATCTTACAAAGTGTATCGTGTTTTAATTTATTATACTGTATTATTTATTATTCATTTTCTATTATTGTTGTTGCTATGTAAGATGGAAAAGCATATGTATTTTGTTACGAGTCGTACTTGACTCAAGGCCAAAATCACCTTTTTTACCCGAACTCACACGAATGCACAACACAAATACACTGTTTGGTTAAGCTAACAAAATCTATGTCTTTAATTGAAAGCACGTTATGATTGGTATAATATATGACAACAAATGCACATACACAATAATCAAATATAATCACTCTTTATCTATTTAGTACTTAGCCAGCATTCTTCTTCTTGGTGATCATAAAGTTCTTGCAATGTTCTGGACGACTGATGTAATATATCCTTATTCACTTGTCCTGCAAAAATCAGCGAAGTCCAGTGTACACTTGAGTTTATAAATATCCTTGCGTATGAAATCCTCCCACAAAAATGGTGTTGCTTTCTCTTTGCCGTTATCTCCTTGCGCTGCTTTCTCTAAACTTAACTCCTTGTGCTGCTTTCTCCAAACTTGGTGCTATTTCCCCCTTTCACACAATATCTTCAGGAAGCAGGACTGCGATGCAGTTGTCCCCACTTATTTTGACAGTTGTGTTGCTCCTTTAACCAGACTTCAGCAAATCGGCAGAAGAATATATATTCCTTTCTTGGAAGAAGTACGTTCTTTGACGTATTCTAGATCTTCTCCGACAACACCGGCAGGTAGTAGTGCATTGACTACTTAAATTAATTCTGGTTAGCAATTTCCTTTCTTTGAAGGAATTGGACTGTAAGCATATTAGCTAGCTAGCCCAGATCAACACTATCAACTGTGTCAATAATTGTGTTTACATTTTCTTATATATCAAGCAATGGGAAATCCCAAGTATTAATAGCCAAATGTGATCTTGTGAATTCCCAAGCCTTAATTATAACATTAACCTTTCTCATTACATCACTTCCTTAGGGGAATCCCCTGACATCACTTCCTGAGGGGAATCCCGTGACATCATCTTCACTTTACAATCTCTAGGGGTATTCCCATATGATCCAAAATTAGAAAAGATTCAATTTGTTTTTGATCAAGTTGATGCAAGAAAGGGGAATCCCTAAAATGTCTCATAAAATAGATTTAATTGTACACAGAGATAAATCATCAAATTAAATTACTCAGGGCACATCACAGAATAAACTACTTTGAATTGAATTGAATTGAATTATAATGCATGGTAGCTGTTGGTCCAGGCACTTCTCAATGATCTGGTTTAGGCTGAAGATTTGGTCTTGACAATAACGGCCTTTTCTGAAGCCTGCCTGGGTGTCTCTCATTCTCAGGTCCAATTCATCCTTATATAAACTCTCTGGCGTAGAAATTCTACTAGAATGGTGGAGAAGACTCCCCGGCGATGTCAATGAGGGTGATGGCTCCCTCGGTTGTTACTGCAGTAGGTAAGGTCTCCCTTCTTCAACGGGCAAGGGTAGATTATGCATTTTCCCCACTCTGGTCGTGTAACCTCATTCTTCCATACATGCTGGCATATACGGAGCAACCATTCTCTGATGGCATCTCCGCCATCCTTTAGGAACTATACTCCCGGAGCTTTGTTGCGTTTTAGAAGACCAATGGCTTTATCATCCTCATCCCTAACTGGTGGCTCCATATTGATGAATAGTTGTTCTGCATGGGTGAAGACAGAGGAAACTATGGTTTCTTCAGGATCTTTAGCATTGAGCAGACCTTCCAAGTATTCAGGCCATCTCTGAAGTCGTGCAGCTTCATCCTTGATAATGTTGCCATTGACATTCATTCATAGGCTATATTATTTTATATAAGTTCAATGCAAGCAAATGCAGATAGCAATAAACATACAGCTTATTTTAATGCTCTGCGTTGCTAGCCGTAACACAGTCTAAGTTTTGAGATATTTTCTCAAAATATCAAGAGCTATCTTAATGCATTTTTCATCCTTATTCCAAAATGTGATTATGAAATTTTTGAATTAAAAATGAAATTTGTCGTCTACAGTAGACACCCGCGTGGAGAGAGTTAATAAGATAAGAAAAGTCATTGCCAACAATATTATCCACAAAAATATACTATTAAACATACATTATAATGTTATTCAAAATACCTTAATTTCTATGGCAACATTGATGATCTAAACATTATATTTTAAACATTGCAAAAAGCGAAATTTGCCCGTTGTTGTGAACTCTTCGGAAGCTTCTTATCCTTGCTTCATGACAGTTAAAGACGACGTGCTTAAAGTTGTAGCGTACTTAAGAGTCTCTTCACTCATCAGACTGATTTTCTGGCCCTATCTTAGCTTTCCAATATACACTTTGGGTTAACTACCCGAGGGGGATCTATAAGATATATACCCGAGGGGATCGACAAGATAAAAGACGTGATTCCCTTTTCCGTCATAAGTAAGTCGCCAAGTTTGCCACCCATAGTACGCAAACGCTCCAAGTGTATTTTTATCGCAATTTGTAAACCTATATGTTGCACGCGTTCATATATTTCATGGAAATATCCTGCAAATGACAGCAGAAAGATCACAATTCAACATTGACTTAGATACTGTATCGTAATAACAGGGAAAATGCGAGGAGATTGATAAAACATTTTAAAATGTATGCACAAGAAACAAGTGTAGGCACATAAGTATAGGTAAAGTTCGATCCCGGAGTTCGATGGCCAAAATGGCAAAATTTGTCCAATTCCAAAGCACACAACCTGCAAAAACAACAGAGACCAAGAAGACTCAAATCATTTATCAATACAAGAGTGTACTAGAATAAGTGGTGCAAATCACTGTTCACCGATGCTAAACCAACTCTCTTAACATGCTTAATGTAAGACACTAAGAGTGAAAAACTCACTACTGAAGAGTGAAACCCAACCTTAAGGGAAGGGGTATGAACGTTTGGACAGCATTTATTGTGGGACATTAGAGCACATCAGACATATCGAATTGCATTCTGAATACAAAGAATGTCCTTCTGATATCAAATAAATTTGATTTTTTGAAATTCGCAATCTAATACACATTTTATGGCAAATCATTAAAAATTGATATTTTTGATATTTAACAGTACTTAAAGTAAACTTTATAAATCTGATGATTTATACTTAAAGTGTATGTAGGTGGGATGAAAAGCCGACGATCAATTGAAAATTTTGACCTTTCGTATTGAAGATATGGATTTCCCGCCTCCCCCCAAAAAAAAAAAAACACCACACAAAAATAGGTCTTTTGGGGGAAAAAATCCATATCTTCAATATAAAAGGTCAACATTTTCAATTGATCGTCGGCTTTTCCTCCCAGCTTCATACACTTTAAGAATATCATTAGATTTATAAAATTTATTTCGAGGACTGTTATATATCAAAAATTTGAAAATTTTTAATAATTTGTCATAAAATTTGTATTATATCGTGAATTTCAAAAATGAAAATTATTTGATATCAGAAAGACATGCTTCGTATTCAGAATGCAATTCTATACGTCTGAGGTGCTCTCATGTCCCACAAAAAATACTGTCGAAACGCCATAAACGCTCATTCTAGATCCCTTAAGTGTATAGAAAACACTTTAAGGAGCTTGGAGTATATTATTTTCTTTTTGGAGTGATTTCCATTCTCATAGGGCCTGCACTTTGGCTCGACATTTGAAAGGGGCGTGAATTCATTTTTGGATACTCCCCTATTATAATTAGGTAATACTCGACTCACACACATTCCCTATATTAATATGTATATACATGTACCACATGTAGTCTATCTGTCTGCTTTATCTGTATTGTGTCCCTTCTTAAGCAAATACGGTAGTTAAACACGATTTCATCAAACATTATAACAATAGCTCTTTTACAGTGTGCAATCATCCCGGGCAATAATTGGGCAATAATAGAGGATGTGCGTGACATTATTGATTGGCTCCATACAAAGGAATTGAACCGGTGTCCTTCACCGTAATCATGGCACAATGCAGTGCATTCAATCAAACGTTGTCGTCAACCTATTTGATCGTATTTGTGCATTTGTTATGTGTGTGAGATTGCAATAGCTTGTAATCATGATTTTGTTGAATGAATTTGAGTACTCCGCCATATTTACGGTATGATACGTCATAATCTAGGTGATTATTTGCATTGGATATCTTGAATACGCTGGTGAGGTTGTGTAATAATCGGATTAATGCTATAACAGTAGGTGAATACAAGTTTTGAATATATCGCGTTGCAAAGCCCCATTCAGTGATCCCAGCGAAAGTGAAAAAAATCAAATTGTTACTTTTATAAAAAATTTTAATGAAAAAATTGGCACAAAACCCAAGAAAACGGCAGTATTGACGAAGTTGAAGCCCCATTCAAATACATGTAGCTAATTTATATATACTGTCAGTATATAAATTACAGATTCACGTAAATGCATTATTTTTGTCTTAAATAGGCCTACACGGCTTAGGGCTGAACCACTAGCAGAAGACACCAAGTTGATGTTTTATGACCTTTGACATTCTTTTGTGGCGAGTGACATGGTCAGTTCAATTCACGCCGAGTGTCCTTGACAGGTTTAACTCTGCTTCGGTGGTCATGAAAGAATTCAAAAGATAACCTCTGCCCCAATAATCCCAAGCAATTGTCTGAAACTGCTCTTCGGATGATGGATCATAAGAACTCAGTCGTCAAATGATGATAGTCATATAATGACCAAAAGATTATTACTGACTATATCAGCTTATATCATTGAAGACTGAGTTCCGCAGTCTTGTACAAAATCTGAATTTTGATGATTTTTACGATCGTCCGGATGAAAAAAATCACTGAATGGGCCGTTAGTTCCTCCTCTCCTTACACTGGCAATATGGATCAAAGAAAATAAAGAAAAAATAAAGAAAACAAGAAAAAAAAGACAAAGAAAAGAAACAATAAAAGAAAAACAAATATGAAAAGTTCGAACAATATTTGGTTTATAAAATTAATGTGACCGTGATGAGGCTCGAACTCACCACCTTCCGATTTAAAGTTCGAAGCGCTAGTGTACCAAATTCTGATGCCTTACCAAGTGAGCTGTGCTCCTGAGATACGAAATAAAAATAAAATAATACACTGTATACCTGCTTGTGTCGGTAATTGATTTGCTCAAATTCCATAATGGTACAGTGCAACAGAGCAAAAATGCCCAAAATTTAAAAGCTATATAATTTATGACCACTATACACTACACATAAAAATACTAATACAAGGGAATTTCAACGTAAGAATCCAAACAATTAAGTACCAACATGCACAGCTTTGTCCTTATATCACATTTGGGTTTTTAACAAAATGTTATCAAACCTCTACTGTGATTGGCAGCTGCACAAGGCATCTCTTTGATAGCTGATCATGGCCATCCATTCAGCAAGTGGCTACTAACTGACCTTGACAGGCTTGAATGAGCACTGTCATCTGCTACAAAACCATCACACTCTAGGACCTGGTCACTCCATAATGCTACAGCTACAGGGAGCACAGTACTTTGACAATGGAGTGAAAGACTATTATTATTGATTAGGCGCGGATTTTAAAAGTACAGCTCCTATGCGTGTATAGCAAAAAATTGGAATAGAATGTTTGGAATCATGTAACTAAAGTACTAAATGCATTCTGCAAAATGCGCTCTGACCAATTTATAAAGCATTTCATTAGGTTTAATTTGACATATTGTTTGACATATTTGAAATTATGGTAAATCATTAAATAAAATATTTATTAATTAATCAATTATGTCAATTAATTAAAAATTTAATGCAAATATGCATATTTTCTCTGACAGAATTGTAGGATTTGACAAGAGCCATCTTTCTTGTAAGTTTGATTCTTATAACATACCGGTATCGTATTGCGTCCCGTTATAGTTGCAGAAAAAAAATACGCGTGCAGGACACACATACGCACACACACCCACACACACACCCACCCAGAGGATCGTACCGTTTTACAATCTTATAACATTCATTGGCGCTAGTAGTAGTAAATTTCAATTTGCTTTGCTTTACCTCACTTGTTCTGCTCAAAATTAAAAGGGACATATCTAGCTGACAGTAAAAGCTTACATTTTATGGAAATTATGTTTAACTATTTGCTTAAACAGCACAAAACAGATTAAGCAGACAAATTTACTATACATAGGCCTATACATGTATGGTATCATGCCAGGGACTGTTTAAGAATATAACATTAGATTTATGATATTTACTTCGAGGACTGTTATTTATCAAAATGTGAAAAATATCAAATTTTAATAATTTGTCATAAAATTTGTATTATATCGTGAATTTCAAACAATGAAATTTATTTGATATCAGAAAGACATTCTTCGTATTCAGAATGCAATTCGATATGACTGATGTGCTCTCATATCCCACAAAAAATACTATCGAAACGCTCAAACGCTCATTCCAGATCCCTTAATTTGGTTAATTTTCTTTTCTTGTTTTCTTTCTTTATTTTTCTTTGATTTACATTGCCAGGGTAAGGAGAGGGAACTAAAGGCCCATTCAGTGATTTTTTGATTTTTTTTCATCCCGACGATCGTAAAAATCATCAAAATTCAGATTTTGGATACTAGACTGCGGAACTCAGTCTTCAATGATAGTCAGTAATTTTTATATTTTGGACATTATTATGACTAGGCCTATCATTTGAGGACTGAGTTCTTATGATCCGAGGAGCAGTTTCAGACAATTGCTTGGGATTATTGGGGCAGAGGTTATCTTTTGAATTCTTTCATGACCACTGAAGCATAGTCAAACCTGTCAAGGACACTCGGCGTGAATTGAAAGGCCATGTCACTCGCCACAAAAGAATGTCAAAGGTCATAAAACACCACTTTTGTGTCTTCTGCTATCTAAAGGCCTATGGCTGATTTTGTACCTTTCGTCATTGTCATAGATGTGCTAACATAGCTTGCTAGTGCAGTGGTTCAGCCGAAAACCGTGTGTCTAAGACAAAAAATAATGCATTTACGTGAGTCTGTAATTTATATACCGGTACTGACAGTATATAAATTAGCTACATGTATTTGAATGGGGCTTCAACTTCGTCAATACTGTCGTTTTCCTGTTTTGTTTTTTTGCCAATTGTTTTTCATCAACAAAATTTATAAACGTAACAATTTGATTTTTTTTTCACTTTCGCTGGGATCACTGAATGGGACTTTATAGCGCGGATTATTCAAAACTTGTTTTTACCTACTGCTAGTATTACTCCGATTATTACATAACTTTGCCAGCGTATTCAAGACATAGGTTATGTAGGGATAAACTGTACATGGGTATAGAAGCCCTGCATGCTTTTATCGATTGGTTCCAAACAAAGGATTTGAACCGGTGTCCTTCACCGTAATCACGGCGCAGTAGCCTACAGTCCATTCAATCAAATGTTGTCAGTGTGCGAGACGAACGATGTATAAATCTGGAGGTCACATCATCACTTATCTTATTGTAAAAAGTTTGTCCAATGCATATACTGTGTGTATTGTTCCCGGGTATTGTCAATACAGTCAAGCAAACAGGTATTATATTTTGAAAAGGCCGCTATAGTATATTCACAGGGGTGTCTTGAATGGCCAATCATATGGGACATAATCAAATTGCAGTGACTGCTTCCTTTGTTACCACATGTCAGTCATCTTGTGATTATTGGACCATGTAAACCTGCAAAAAACGAGCCAAAGTGCAGGCCCTATGTTTTGGAGAGTGAGTTTTTCACTCTTTAGGGAGAACAATAAAAGTTGTTTCTCTGTCTTTGGCTTCATCATCGCATTACACTTGGGCCCTTTTGGTTTTTGCAGGTTTACTTTTACGCAATTGTTTCCTGTTCCTTGCATTGCATCCTGCATGTGTTAATTTTGCTTGTTTGATATACCTTGGCTCTTTATTTTAAAAGTATAGGGCCAATTTTATTATGTCTATAATAATCCTAAATGCTTTTGCTCTCTGTAAGTATTTAATTTAGGGCCTACTGTGGGCCTTATTGTAGTGCCGTTTATATATTCATGCATTTCGGCGATCCGTACAAATCTTGAATCAATAAAGATAAGATAAGACAGCATAATATTTGTCTTTAAATAAACCTAATGTATTGTCGACATGCATCTATATCTATTTTCTTTGCCGACCGACTTGTTTGTATCTTCTCTATCATCCTTGACGTGGCGCTAGATGAACCATACTCCAACCCTAAAGCAGTTTTAAAGGGCCACTTTATACTTATATGCCTCAGTTATCTGTTACGCCTGGCAAGCCCGTGAATCGGCATTGCAACTTCCGGTTTTTGAGAGCAATTTTGGGACACTTTGACCTCTGACATATCGGGGAAATTGATCCAATTATTATTCATTATCTAGTATTGTAATAATATTATCATTAACAATATTTTAAATAATTAATTAATTTAGCCTATATAATATTCGTGTTTTTAAAACAAATTTTATTGTAGTAAAACATTCTGAATAATATTTTGTACGCCCAAAAACCAATTTCATTTTCCATAGGTCAGAGGGAAAAGTGTCCCAAAACTGTAAAAACTGTCCCACAATGCATTGCCGATTTGGGGGCTTATATGAAATGGTGCGTTTGTCTGTGGTTTGTTTACGCTCTAAATGTGAGTGAGTATATTTATACACTCCAAAAAGAGTGAAAAACACTCCAAAAGAGTGAATCAGTGAAATGTCCACTCTTTATAAGGAGCCATGAGAGAGACAACTCTTTTTGCAGCGCATAATGGCTCCTTGAAGAGACTCTTTCGAGTGAAAATTTCGCTCTTTTGGAGTGATTTTCACTCTTTTTGGAGTGCATAAAATATAGTACTCACTCGTTTGGTTAACTCTTTTACATTTAGAGAGTACATTGGGGGCCATTATGAACTATTGTTCAATGTTGATAGTCTTGTTGTTGAGATGACTCATTCAACATGTATAAATTCGACCTTTTCAAAAGGTTGGGAAAAGATTTAACGCAATTTGTGCAACTTTGTTAAGCAAAAATATCTCGGCTCAGCGTTGCGTACCGGTACTCTCTTAAATGGAAAGATTGGGGTGAGGGAAAAGTCCAAATTAAGATTGAGAAATCAGTCTTAAAGATTGAAAATTCAAATTAAATTCCATTGCATTTTCAATCCCTCAACACAATCTTTAAAAATTGATTTTTCAATCTTTGGTTTTAAGAGAGTAATAACGCTTCAAACAACTATTTGAGCCGCATGACAGACGCAGTCAGCATTCTAGTAGCATGTTCTGAAAATTAGTGCACATCCCATAGAGGAGTAACTTTTCAATAAAGGAAATATCTGGATTTCCAATTTTGCTTTCATGAAAATTTCGATGGTCTATGCTCATTTCTGATATTGGTTAAGTTTCTGCTGGATTTTTCGCCTTTGGAGGTGGACACTCACGTGTGGATTTCAAACAATCACGCGTGGATAAAAAGTCCGGAAATCCGAACTCCTCTATAGATGTGCATCTATTTTCTGGAATAGCCCATTTTGTATTGTGTTCAATTATAAATGAAAATGCATGGGCTCCACTGTCTATATCTGGGTAAAATTAATATAATATGCCTCATAGCACATGATACAAGACAAAGTTAATACTAGCATCCGATTGAACAGTGAATTGTTGTAGCACCGCCAAGCAAGTGTTGATTGCTTCAAGACAACTTCTCCGCGGCGGCGCAGGCCAAGGAAAAATGACATTACAATCGTGTGATTTTAGGACAACGTATCGCAGAGATCGCACGTCTAGTTTCAGCTAGTTTCGTGAACACTTTTGAACATCTTTTAAGAAAAAAAGACATCAATGTTGCTCAAATTTAACAAAGTGTACGTTTAAGACATTTGATCGTGAAGCATGCTACGCTTTTTATTGCCTGGCGGCCATACGCTTTGTGAGGCCGCCGCAATTTACCGCTAAGCTATAGTGCGTCCAGTTGCCTCCCATGTTACTCCCTCATTCGTCAACGTCACATACAGGAATACTTACATTACGAGCGAGACGAAACAAGAGGAAACTTATTCTGAAATGTTACTATGTCGTCAGTCCCACCTATTTGTTTTTAACATGTGTATCATATATCTCATTAGCTGTATGTGATTCTGATGTAGGAGCCTGTTTATTTTTGAGAGCTTGAGTGAAAGCTCAACTTAAAGAGACAATTTGTCGAGAGATGGTCACTTATATCACTTTCAAATCCCAAAACGCGACAAAAGGTCCATTGGAACTTTTGGTAATCAAAATAGAGTAGCCAAGCACTTGTCTTCCAAAGTCTATGGAGAGTGATTGGAGAGCACGGAGGGGTTCCACCCTGGTTCGAAACTTCCGTCACAAAATTGACCAAATAGGGCCTAATGTGATGAGCCTGATTTAGCATTTTTAGACCAAACCAAAGCAAACGTAGCCTAATGTTTGAAAAAGCAAATTTCGTTCGCGCGTGCATTCCGGTAAAGTCATTTTGGCAGCGGGTTATGATATTTCAATTTTGCCCCTTAAAAGTCTTAAATGGGTACCGTAGTCACGCCACTGAATGTGGGGTGCAGCCTGCCCCTAACACAACAGTGGCGGCACCAGAATTTTTTCCGGCGGCATGGGAAAATTTTAATTTCGGAGAGGTCAACAAAACTTGTTTTGACTGAGAGGCAAAATGGTTAGCAAGAGTTCTGACTGGGGGGATTTTCCCCAGCCCCTGCTAACTTTATGGCTAAACGTTGATCGAATGTTAGGCTGGACAATTGTGTTTCCATGCAGAATGCCGAAGGTGTGGCATTGTGCGGAATATATCGTCATTTTCAGCTTCAGTTTCATTTTGGTCAAATAGCACTTGAAACAGGACTTGCAAAGCAAGCGCAAGTATTGCAAATCCCGGGTGCAAATCCGCATGTTTCATATCCCGGTCGCCAAAACTTTAAACGAAGATACCGATTTTCACACAATGTTTTCGCGTCATCACGTACATCATGCAACGAGACTCCTCCATTTTGAAAGTACCCTAGGAACTCCTAGATTCATGAGCTTACATGTGCGTGATGTGTATGAATTGCCCCTTCCCGGTGGCCATCACATTAGCAACTTCCAGGTATCCAAATAATCATCATGATGATGTCGAGCCGATCTAAATATCATCAGGTTTGCACTTTGCAAAACAAAAGCTTATAATATATTACTCCACAATATTCCTGTCGTTTCAATTTGGGAAATCGCAACATTTGCGGATGTAATTAGGCGTATTCCCAAAATGCGGCATGACGATGAAGTCATAGTCGGGGTTAATACAATCCCACAATGCGTGTATTTTTTCGCATTTCCCACTCTGCCCTATCTACACAGCGGTTTTCCACTTTTTAAGCCCAGTACTGGGCCAGTGTTGGGCAAGATCTAGCGGCACGGATTGAGCTATAAAAAAAGCCCCAATACTAGGCCGGCAAAAGTGACACTTTTATTGGGCCAATTCTAGCGTACTCGCAATTGCCCAGTTCAAGCCACAAGTACTGGCCCAGTTCTAGTAGTACCACGGGCTGTCCCTAAAGTTGCCTGAAATTAAAATTATTTTCATGGGACGCCGGGGTTTGGTAAACTTTGGTTATAATCATGTTTATTGGATTTATTCTCGGAACCAGTAATATTTACCAAAAAAGCTAACATTTAGCAGTATGAAGAAGCAGTATTATAGACGTGTGAACTGGTTTGTGAGTTTGGCACAGCTTTAACTACTGAGTGAAGTTCAACACCGTGGTGTTTTATACGGTAAGTAAATCATGATGACATGAAATGAGTATGATAAGCCTCAGTATGCATGTCATTGTATGCATGTATCAATACTATCATTGTATCTAGTACAAGGAACTTATACGATGTCCTCATTCACAAACTGATACTATCTGTCCATGGCGAGCGGTCCGAATTTTGAGCCATACAAGTTTACGTGGTGAACTACATTGTATCAATGTATGCATGCATAGCCATAGTAAATTAGTCACTGTAGTATAGCAATGGCTAAGCCTAGCGCTTTTTGATTGTTTTATTTTTGTTTCAATTTCTCTGACCAGTTGGGTATGTCACCGTATAAATATCATCATGATCATTAAGCTTAATAATTGTCAGGTAGGCCTAAACTTAAAGTATTATTCAGATTTCCTTTTACAAATTTGCGTACTGCTAGCTGTCCAGCGCATCTTATTTTGCACATGGTCCAATGCACAAGCTTGACGTCGCGCACATACATGTATATGCGATGGTTAATTTCAAAACTTGTAAAAGGAAATCTGAATATTACTTTAGTGATCATGGTGACAGTGGCGTGCGCAAAGAAGGGGGTTGGGGGCCATGCCCCCCACTTTTGTTGGTCATTCGGGGGAAAATGTTAAAAACGTCAAAATTTGCTGCTAATCAGACTACATCAGACTCGACAGTCGCCAGCTAGACTGCTGCCCTCAGTCGTCAACCGCCTGGATTGACGACTGAGAAAACTATGTAAAAAAGTGACAGATTTTGCAACAGGATTCCTGTGGCATAGAGCATGCCCAGTCATTGCCAGTTGTGTCCAAATTGACCTTTTGACCGGTACACGGGTGCCGCTAGTCAGTCACGCTATGGCGCACCACCAAAGTTGCATTGAATATTTTTCAGAAGTCCGTCATGATATGGACTGGAAGATAATCAGTCGTCACTACGAACTGAAGCATGTACACAGACAGTACATATGCGAAGTGTACACGGCTGATTGGAATTAGTCTTGTCGCCAGCGCCCCCTCACGCGCCCAGCAACATGACACGATCGTAGCAAGACTTGGCCGGCGAGAGCACGAATTTTTGTGAGCACAGTGCTTTTTTTTATGTCGAGCATATCTAGGCATTAAACCATGTTAACAGCTGAAATCTGGGCGATAACGCTGACGAAACTTCGACCAGGCACAATTAGTGACCTGGTGAACGAAGGGGCCGCCGTGGATAGCTGGTCGGGATTTTTGCAGGACAGTCAAGTGTAGCCAACAATCGGGCTTATTACCCTGTTGGAACTGACTGTAACAAGGTCTTTTGTCATTGGTCATCTGCCCTGCCATTACCAGATGAGCCACGGGAAGAGCAGAATTATTATTTTTTGTCCTGCGAGGAATTGAACCGGGACCTCTTGCACAAAGTGTGCTTTATGATATTGCGTGACTGACACATGCTTTTATGAATTTATATACAAGTGTAAATTGTGACTTGTAGCCAACAATCGGGCTTATTACCCTGATTGGAACCAACTGTAACAAGCTCTTTGTCATGGGTCATCTGCCCTGCCATTACCAGATGAGCCATGGGAAGAGCGGAATTAATTTGTTTTTGTCCCATGGGGAATTGAACCCAAGACATCTTGCACAAAGTGTGCTTTATGATTAGCGTGACTGACACATGCTTTTATGAATTTATGCGAGTGTAAATTGGGGATTTTTGGGCAACAAAAAACAATATTAAATTTCCTAAAATTGTAAATGTTGCTAATTAAAACAGTGTTTAATTAAATCGAATATGAATGAGAATAAACAATATATGATATAAACCCAAGGTAGGGGGTCACTGTCATCAAAAGCATGGACTCTGATTGGGACTCCCTTTAGTCTATATAAAATTGATGTTTTGGTTCTTGCCCTCCCTCCTGGCCTCATCAGTTTCTGCGGTTTGTCAGATTTTTTTTTCTTTTCTCAAAACATTAATTTTATATACGACCTTACATTAGCCTTGGGCCATTTGATTCGAGCACTTCAGGCTACAAAAAGTTGGGGGTCAACAACAATAGCTGGGCAAAAAATATTTCCGTCAGTAGATTCACAGGTTTGGGGTGCCAATTTGTATCCTTTCCCCTGCGCACCACAAACCCGGATTAGCACACAGGTACTTAACAATGAGTGAAGCTTATTACAGGTAGGCAGGCTCACATCACACACTATAGGCGGCACTAATAGACCATAGGGAAGTGGAATGTGCCTGTACGGTCCAAAAATGGCTTTACTGTGGGGCTCAATGGAAAAATCACTAAAATTAATATATTTTGAGTGGACAACCAAAACCTAAATGACTTTGACTTACTTTGGTACTGGCATAATACTGGATTCATGAACTATCACATAGTGCAATATATGATCCACCAACTCGACACTCGTTAAAGCGCTTAAAAGCAATTTGTGTGTAAATCAAGACCATCCAAAACAGCTTTCTTACAGTAAAGAATAGGAGGTCATCTGGGGTCACATACAGTAGTGTAGGCCTACGTTGTACATGTGCCTACTGTCACAATTTCACACACAAAATTTTGGGCAATTTGGTGGACGCTTTTTTTGTCTGTAACTTCAAAGTATATGCACTAGAAACATCATTGACCCCTTATTGTTTCTAAGTAATTTGATTCTCTTTCAAATGAAAGAACTTTAAGCTAAAAATATTAAACTTCAAAATTTTATGAACATCCCTATCACAGGCATGAGACTGCACTTTCCTAAAAAACTAAAAATGCAAGCGAAATTGGGCAAAAAGTACCCAAAAGCTACGCCACTGCACTATAATCATGTCAAAAAGTAAATTTTAACCTAGGGAGTGTACTCTGGTGGGGGGCTGGAAAATATGTATACTATGATCAGCTCTTAATAGGCGGGAATTATTCGGTTTTTGTTACTGCGCGAGTCAATAAAGTTCCAACTTACGCACGCGTAAATTCACAAAAGCACACGTCTTAACGCAAAGCGCAGTTCGCGTAACTGCTGCGCCCAGCTGTGTGTATGCCGTTCTATATCAAATTATCAATCCACGATGTTATGAGTCCCCGCCTATTAAGAGCTGATCAGAGTATAGGGAGTCATAAAATTTTAGGAGTTCTGAATAGGGGGGGGTTAAAAAGTTTTGGGTGTATATGAACAGGTGGGGTTAAAAAAGTTGCATGCGTAGGAGGGGTAAAAAACTTTGCTGGCGCTGCGATGGTGCGCGCGCAAATGTTCCAGTATTGAACCACAACAAAAGTGCATTTGATCCAGTGTTAAAATTGCCTGGCCTCCAGACTTGTACCTGAGTCCAGCTCATCCGAGTCCAAGCTGAGTCAAGTCCACTTGTATCCAAGTCCGAATCCTTTTGTGCCCGAGTCCGGATTGGAGTCCAAGTCCAGTGGTGACAAGTCCGAGCCAAGTCCGAGTCCAACAAAAATAAGCCCCAAGTCCAGCTCAAGTCCGGGCTCGGTCAGAGTCCATGCCATTTTTTTGGGGGGGGGGGGGGGGTCATTACTGACATTGCTTAGTAGGGGCCTATTTGTATAAAGATGGGTCATTTGGTGTAAAAAAATTGGGTATAAAATTTTGAAAGAAGGGGGTCATTTGGTATAACATTTTGAAAAAAATGGATCACCGGGTGGAACATAATTTCAAAAATGGAGCAAAAGTTAATATTTTGTTCCTAATTAAAAAATTTGACAGTTTCTGCTTTTAAATTATATGGAATTTTGAAGATAAAATTGTACAAAAAGAAGGTCATTGGTCAAAGATCACTACACCACACCACATATTGCTCTCCTATACAAACCCACCCTACTAAACCCCACCCCACCCCATCAACCAACCATACATATTTCACTTCAAAGACATATACACATGAACAGGTAACTCCTGAAGGTAAAAACTACATGTATCAGACCACCTGTATCAGAAAGCAGTCAGGTGGGGGTATTTGCGTGTGTGCCTGGGTGCAGGTGTGACATACAGCTACACACTGCATGTATTGTCAACTCACAGTTAACTTGCAGTGTCCCTATAGGTTGTGTGCAGCATACATGTAAATGAAGGGCAATGTATTCAAATATTATAGAAAAATATCATCATCATCATCATCATCATCATCATCATCATCATCATCATCATCATCATCATCATCATCATCATCATCATCATCATCATCATCATCATCATCATCATCATCATCATCATCATCATCATCATCATCATAATAATAACTGAAAGTTACCTTTTCAGAAATATTTGGCTGTGTGATATTAATTAAAATATAAATTATAAACATCTCAAAATTGGACAAATGTCCCAGACTAATGTGCAGTGAGTAGTGAGCACACAGACACCCTAGCCCTCAGGGATGAGTACCAACAAAACCGGTATGTATTTGCAACTGCAATTTCTTTTTTCTTCTGTGCTACTGTGCTACGACCCTGTATTTTTGGCTAAAATGGTCTAAGATTTTTTGCGCGCACGCAACAAAAATCCCAGTAAAACCAGAACAAAATATACTCGCCCCCGACCCCCACCTAAATTATAATGTTTCCGTCGCCACTGATTCCAATCATAAATGTATAGTTTATTAATACTGGGTTCAGTGGGTTGCATAAACATACTTATGCTACTTTAATTTGAAACATTTCCTCAATTCCACATAATTCTATACCAATGAAATGAGCACTATTTCATTGCACATGAATACAAATTTTAGCATCATTAATATGTTTCCTCTGCCATTTGATGTACATTGGTACATTATGATGGGGGGGTTAAAATAGTTTTGAACCTATATGAGGGGGGTCAAAAAGTTGTGGGTTCGCTGAAGAGGGGGTTAAAAAATTTCAACATGAAAAAGAATATTTTCCAGCCCCCCACCAAATTATTTCTGAACACTCCCCTATAAAGGATCCACAGGCTGTAAGATTCCACTGCCCCTATTAAATACATGATAAAAGGCTACCAAAAACGTTCATAATTTTGTAAAAACTTAACAATTTTATGTTAAAAAGTATTTAGAGAGAACTTAGAATGTGTGAAAATTTGAAGACCCAATTTTGAAAAAACCTTATTTCCCAGGGAAAGATCTGAGAGCAGGCCACACCATGACCAGATGATTAAACTAAGCCATGCAGTATGTATTTCTCAAACACTACCCATATATAGTTTGTTCTTATTCAGCCCATTGCACGGTTATGCCATTCATGCAAGGAGAGCCTCGATCTGGCAGCATGCATGAATGGGAATTGAACCAGTCATATAACATTGCGTAAAGTTACGTAATACTTCCTTTTATGTCTATTGCCAGTTCAAGGTTCTCCCCGCATATGGCGAAACCGTGCAATAGGCGAATTGAACATGTTGAATGGGTTCTATGGATGGAGGAGGCATGGACTCCAACATGTTTCTTTGCATCTGGGCCAGTGATTTATGACAAAACTGTATCCTCAGGCAATACTGAATTTTGTGCTTGTTATTTTGTTGCAATTTTTGCCTAAGTCACTTGTGTGGGTGTGCATGCATATTTTCCTCATCATGTTCATTTGCTATTTTTAAATGATTAATTTCAGGCGGCTTAAATTTATACATGTACATCTCTTGTCTTTTATTTTCTGGGGTATTAACTAATAAGGGTCTGGTTTTTGTTTTATTATTCAGATGCAGATCACTTCAGATCACAGAAGACTTGTACATGTATCAATTGAGGACATGTTTTCTGCATATATTATTGATCATCATTAAATACATGTAAATTGATGTAATGCTGCAATACATAAAGGCTCCATAAAGGCACCCTGGTGGAAGGTGTCAGAAGTAACAACTGACAGAAATTTACGCAAAATTAATGTAAGTGTGAATCGCTGAATTACTGTAAGTCACAATGTATGGTTTTTTAAATGAATTTCTTTTTCAAACCTGATTTGTTTTGCATATTTGTTTACACATGTCCCATCTTAATGAAATCCAGCCAAGTTCATCAATTGTGCCTGAAGGACAACAGAGCAATTTAAAGATATTAAATCTCCTACAAAACACCACAGTTTTAAAGCAGTAAGTGGGTAAGATAGTAAACTTGTGGATTTGCTGACCAAATTCATTTGCCCGGTACCGTAATTTAATTGTTCTGGGACACCCTGTACATATACATGTATGTATTTTCTCAAAATGCATTGCTAGAATTGTATGGTACCCTTCTTTGGTAGCAAATTATCCACCCTCTTTTCTGTCATGGACTAGTAAAGGTGGGTGACTAGATTGCCAGCCTCATCCCGGGTCCTCATCCCCCCACTTAATTGGTATCCCATCAATATGCAGATTTTGTTATCAGATGAAATCTTATATTTTCTCATAACCCCAGTGAAATTTTAAGACTGAAATAGATAGTTGAGGCAGTATGAACAAAAACATGGTAGTTGAGTGGTTATAACCCCAGAAACAGGGCATAAATTTGCCTGCCCTTTTAGATCGGCCAAGGAAAAGAGCTTATGGCATCATGAGCACAGCATTTTTATACAGTTAGTTTGGAATTGGGTGAAGTTAAAAATGGGTCCAGAGCATAAAATCTCAAAACAGCGCCCTCTCCCAAGGGACGGATAACCTTGTGGACAGTTCGTTATGGTCACAAAATTTACAGGGTACATTTGTAGAATTATGTTGATCCACCCTTACTGTGTGCTATTAGGCAACTTCCTATTGAAACTCCTTCATAGTTAGGGAACCCTCAAACAAGATGTACTGTTCTATGAACAACTGGAATACAGATAATTCTAGAATCCAAATCACTGGAGCAAATTTGGAATAAGAATGTTTGAGTGATGTGCCTCAATGTGAGGTAGAAAACAAAAAGTGTTACACTTGGACCACAATCTGGTCACACACCCTCAAGATTTTTAATGATGTTGATTTCAAAATATCATTGAACAACAAGGTTTAAAATAGTCGGGTTGTTGTCTACTGAAGATAACAGTATACTTGAAATATCATTAGTGAGTAGTGTAATGTAACAAATAAGATGGACTGTAAAAATAATACATAGGATTGAACTGAAAGTGCACAGCCCTCGAATTAACCCATGGCACCCATGGCATTTTGCCGTGGGTGCCCATCCCCACTGCCGTAATGCCCTCAAAATATGTCCTTTACCCAAGGCAGTCACTTGCCGTGCCCTCTAATGAAGTTGCCGCAGGTGCCCCAGCCCTGCCCCTTCAATATAAAATTATCTATCTATGTTTGTTAGTTTTCTTCACTTTTGAGAAACTGCCTTGGTGCCCTTCTCAAATTTTTAACAGTTGCCATGATGCCCTCTTGAAATATTACAAACTGCTGTGCTGCCTTGCCTTTTCAGTGAAAATCCAAGGCAATTATCAACTTGCCCTAAAAAAGTTGCCGTGCCCCTTCAGATCCTTAATTCGAGGGCTGAAAGTGCAGCCTGGGAAGTGCAGGGATTTTAAGAACATTTTACACTATAACTTGACAGGCTTCAGCTGTGGATAACAAAATAACTTCACAGGCTTCTGCTGTGGATAATAATAATGAAATTGTCCAACAGCTCTGTTTATAACTTTTGTATCAATATTGTTATTTTGTTGTTTCAGAAAAGCTCAGAAAGGACCGTCAGAAAGTACCATGACTTGATCAACAGCGTTGACAGTGCCATGGTGGCAGTGAAAGTAGTCGATTGGGATCACTGAAAATCAATATCATGGAGACCTCACGTCTTCCACTGTAACTCTTATTAAAATGCTCGGACTCTACATATTCTTAGCCTTCACTATGATAGAAATGCATGCCCTTTCAGACCAATTGCAGCTACCAACCAGGCTGGAATGCCTTGGACACTTGAACACAAAGTGGAAATATACTACCTTTATTTCCAAGCAAGTAAATGTGAAGCTGGGAAATGTGGAAAATAGACTTTTAAACTCTTAAAATTTCAGAAAACTGTTGGTGTTCTACATACACAATCAGTATCATGACTTCCAATTGGTGGAGAATCAGGAAAGCAATCACTTTATTGCACACATATTCTCACAGGATAGATTAGCAGAATATAATAAGGTGGTTGAAAATCCTCAGTAATGCTATGAAACATTTTAAATTCTGGATTGTGAGGGTAACAGATTATCTGATTAAGAATAAAGGGTAAATCCGTCACTGGGGGAAAAGCCTCATATGTACTTTTGGCCATTGAACATATGAATAAAGCCTTGTAGGTGTAGACTTTATATTGAAGAGTTTGCTTCATCCATGTTCAAGGGCCAAAGTACATGCAGGTAAAAAGTCATATTTACTTTTGGCCCTTTAACAAGGATAAAGCCTTGACGGTGTAGACTTTATATTGAAGGGTTTGCTTCATCCATATTCAGGGGCCAAATGTATATATGACAAAATATTACTACCCTAAAATCAGAAAGGTTCTACATGAAATAAACTTGAGACTGGAAAGAAAGACTGAAAAGAAGCATGATCATTTATTATGCACCAAACATGAAGGTACATTTTTATACATTTATGTCACTCTAGGATTTATGACACCTAATGATGATATTAATGGTTCAATCCTAAATATTGAAGGTCAATTCTATTAAAAAGCAGATTTAAGATAAGATGTGAAAATTGCAGTTTTGTTCAAACCTAATACAAGGTTGATTTTTAAATTTCAATTATATTTGATATAACTGCACTTCATTGAGCGAGTCTCAGTCTCCATTATTTTTTTAGGCCAATTAAAATAACATGTATATTGTCCCCTCCCTCATCCATTTTTGGCAATTTGTTCAAGCTAGTGGTAGTAATACCGTCAAAAATATCAGGGCCTCCACATTTTTATGTGTTGACAAAGCCTTTGCAATTGAAATTTTACACAGAAATGAATAGTAAATTTGTAACAAATAATAACTGCTTCCAGACAATATACATGTTATTTATTTTACTTGGCCTTAACAAAAAGGGGGTTCGAGGCTTATTTGGGGATTTTTGTACGGGTGTACCACACTTTCAGATGCTGATTCTACCTACTTGCTGTTTTTACCACCCCATCAGTATACTAGTAACACTTTTTCATAAAAAAAAAACACCCAAAAAATACCCACATTGCCCTAATTGCCTTGGGCGCTTTTAGGGGCACTTGTGGTGGGGTCTCCCCCCGTCAGTCCGAAACATCGTCAATCCGAACCCCTGTCAGTCCGAAAGTCATTTTTGAAAGAAACAAATTTTGCATAATTTCAGAAAAGGAACTTTTTACAAAGACGCTCATTTCAGAAAAAGACTACTTTTTATAAAGACATCATTTCAGAAAAAGGCGACTTTTTTAAAAGGATATCATTTCAGTAAAGGTGATTTTTTTAAAAGATGTCATTTGAGAAAAGGCAACTTTTTATTCAGAAAAAAAAAATATTTAAAGACATTTAAAAATTGGTGACTTTTTATATAAAAAGAAATCATTTCAGAAAAAAGCGACTCTTTTTAAAGACGTCATTCCAAAAAAAAAGGTGGTTTTAAAAAACATTATTTTAGAAAAGGTGACTTAAAAAATGACATCATTTCAGAAAAAGGCAACTTTTTCAAAAAGAGACGCTCATTTCAGAAAAAGGTTGACTTTTAAAAAGATGTCATTTGAGAAAAAGGCTACATTTTATAAAAAGATGTCATTTCATAAAAGGCGATTTTTTTTTTTTTTTTTAAATACGCCATTTTAGAAAAGGCAACTTTTTGGAAAGATGTCATTTTAAAAAGACGTGATTTCAGAAAAAGCGACCTTTTTTAAAAGACATTTCAGAAAAAGGTGACTTTTTAAAAAGATGTCATTTGAGAAAAAGGCTACTTTTATTTTTAAAAGATGTCATTTTCAGAAAAAGGCGACTTTTAAGACATTTTAGAAAAAGGCGGCTATTTTAAAAAGACATTTCAGACCTTTTTAAAAGACATCATTTCAGAAAAAAGTAACTTTTAAAAGACATTTCAGAAAAAGGCGGCTGATTTCGAAAAAACACGACTTTTTAAGACATTTCAGAAAAAAAATGACTTTTTAAAGACGTCATTTCAGGAAAAAACAACTTTAAAGACGTCATTTCAGAAAAAGGTGACTTTTTAAAAGACATTTCAGAAAAAGACAGCTGTTTTAAAAAGACATTTTGTAAAAAGCAACTTTTTTAAAGACATTTCAGAAAAAAAATGTGACTTTATAAAGACGCCATTTCAGAAAAATGCGACTTTTTAAAAACGTCTTTTTAGGGAAAAGGCGACTTTTTTAAAAAGACGTCATTTCAGAAAAAAAGCGACTTTTTAAAAAATATCATTTCAGAAAAAGCGACCTTTTAAAGACATTTCAGAAAAAAGGTGACTTTTAAAAGATGTCATTTGAAAAAGGCTACTTTTTATTTTAAAAGATGTCATTTGAAAAAAAGGCTACTTTTTATTTTAAAAGATGTCATTTCAGAAAAAGGTAACTTTTAAAAGACATTTCAGAAAAAGGCGGCTGTTTTAAAAAAGACATTTCGAAAAAACACGACTTTTTAAAAGACATTTCAGAAAAAAATGACTTTTTAAAGATGTCATTTCAGAAAAAGGTGACTTTTTAAAGAGACCTCAGAAAAGAGGCTTTTTTAAAGATGTCATTTCAGAAAAAAAAGCGACTTTTTGACGTCATATCAGAAAAAAGCGACTTTTTTAAAAAGTAGTCATAAAAAAAAAATTTGACTTTTTTTAAAGACGTCATGTCAGGAAAAAAAACCAGAGTAGCAGACATTTCAAAAAAGCGACTTTTTATAAAGACACCATTTCAGAAAAATGTCACTTTTTAAAGACGTCATTTAGGGAAAAGGCGACTTTTTAAAAAAGATGTCATTTCAGAAAAGAAGAAACTTTTAAAAAAGATGTAATTTCAGAAAAAGGCGACTTTTTTTAAAAAGACGTCATTTCAGAAAAAAGGCGACTTTAGTAAAAAGACATTTCAGAAAAAAAGTGATTTTTTCAATGATATTCTTAAAAAATGTGACTTTTTAAAGACGTCATTTAGGGAAAAGGCGACTTTTTAAAAAAGATGTCATTTCAGAAAAGAAGAAACTTTTTAAAAAAGACGTAATTTTAGAAAAAGGCGACTTTCTTTAAAAAGACGTCATTTCAGAAAAAAGGCGACTTTAGTAAAAAGACATTTCAGAAAAAAAGTGATTTTTTCAATGATATCTTAAAAAATGTGACTTTTTAAAGACGTCATTTCAGGGAAAAGGCAATTTTTTTAAAGATACCATTTCAGAAAAAGGCGACTTTTTTAAAGATGTCATTTCAGAAAACAAAAAAGCAAGACTTCCTTTTCGGCAGAACCCCAAAAGTCCGAAACCATGTCAGTCCGAAACCCGCTAAACACAGGGCTAAACAAAAACGACTTAGATGAAAAAAAAAGACGGCATTATATTAAGTTTAGAAAAAAAGGTTAGGCCTACTTTTTTTTTTTTATAAAGACGTATTTTTAGAAAAAGGCTACTTTTCATAAAAAAAGCAACCTTTTAAATTAAAAACGACTTTTAGTAAAAATTATTTTTGTCGGAACCCCATCAGTCTAAAACCCCACACCGTTTTTGTAAAAAAAAAATTATAAAGACTTTAGTTTTAGAAAAAGGCTTAACATTGACAAAAAAGAGATAGTGAAATTTCCGATTCACACCTTTAAAATATGGCCTAGCCTAAAATGGATTTTTTATTTACAAATAGGCCTATGGCCTAGCTCTAAAATTGCCTTGCACTTGCTTTTTCACTGAGAAAGAACACTGATCGAAACCGTTAAACTATAGGCCTAGGCCTAAGCTGATCCAAATAAATTGCATTTCGGCTACACACAAGGCATGTAGGCCTACCGTATCATTTTTTGAACTTCGGCCGTTACAATTTACAACTCTCATTGTACTGATTCCTTATTTAGGCCTACTCAAACTTTCAAAAATAGGGTTTTACATAATTTATACAGTACAAGTTGGAATAGACATGTAGTCTTGTAGACGTAGGCCTGGTATTCGTGCATTTGCTATGCCTATGCGTATGCATGAGGCTTGGCAAAGCCAAAGCCAGGCTTGTTTTTAATATAAATTGCTTTAAAAAAAAGTTGCCATTTATATTATACGAAGGCTCAGCATCGGGGCCTATAATTCATATCCACAACGAGGAAGTTCTAATATTTAAAAGCCTAAAAACTGGCATCAAAACCAGACGCGTGAACATGGTGAAACGGGTGAAAAAACTCAAAACATAATTGATTGGGAACTGTTTCGCTAGTATGAGCGCGTCACCCACAAGTACTTGGCCAGATCTGGTGAAATAATTACTGGGCCAGTCAAAGTCGGCTGGCACTAGGCACAGATCCGGCACAATTGCGAGCCCAATACGTAGCGCGCTAGTAGTTGCCCAGTACTAGCCGACTTTGTCTTGCCCAGTGCTAGCGCTGACTTTTTCTAGCCCAGTACTGGTGCTAGTACTGGGCGAGTGATAAAGCGGCTTATTACTGGCCCAGTACTGGTAGAAGTTAGCTGTGTTATACCTCTGTGTTAAGATCGAAAAAATTATACTTTTGAGGTTGTGTTTCCTTTACGCCTTGCTGCATACGCACCTGGTACCCCAGACAAACAAGAACCTAGACCTATAACTTTGGTTTGCGTAGTGAAGTCAACACTGCTTAGCAACGATTTTGACAAGGACGCAACCCGGCGGGGGAACCCGGACGCAAACAAGCAGACATGTTCGCGTCTGCAGAACATGTTGCGTTTGACGCGGGCGATAACGGCGCAGCAATCACGCAAACAATCGCGTTTTTCGTTCCAGACATGAACGCTTATTTCTCCGCGTCCGACCACCCGACCAAAATCACCTTGGATACGTGGCTTCACCTACTGCCATGGTTAGGGATGGGCAGTTACAGGTCTAGGTGGTATGTCTATGCCTGGTACGGCGTAAGCACATAGGCGTAAGGAATCGCATCCTCTCATCCGCATGTCTCTTGACCCGCTCGACCTAAATAGGACCAAACAATATTTACGCAGATGATTAAATGGGGATTTATCATGTTTATAGGGCAAACAAGGCCGGGCCTACCTTTTTGGAGGCCCCGGGCACTATTTGGAGGCTCCCAAACTCACCGTGAAGAAGGCATGTACACTCAAGTGGTCAAGTTTTGGTTTAAATAAGGAGCGATCGACAGTAGCGGCGGAAGCACATAAGAGGGACGAGCATCGAGCATATTTTGTTTTTAATGGGACATTTGCGCGCGGAGCGGGGAAAAATGTCAATTTCAGACAATTTGTAGCCCCCAAATGAAGATGCATTTTTAAAGGGCTAGCGAGTGCATGCCTGATTTTTGCTTTTTTTTATTATATTTTGGTCCAAAATATGGTCACGGTGTTTTCGGGCAAAAAAGGAACATGCACGGGACAATTTGGAGGCCCTGGACCCGGGCCCATCTGGCCCAATGGTAATCCAGCCCTGCAGGGCGAACAACGTGGTTCTGTGGCGCATGAGTGCATGCTCTTTTTGTGCAAACAAAAAGGCTGGAATTCTTTGCAAAACGCCAAAATTGTCAAAAGTAGTTTTTTATGGACCTTTGTTTGTCTCGGAATTATCATTACCCTCCCGTACCTGGATTCATGTGTCAAGTATGGGCTGCAGAAGCCATTTTGTTATTTTAGCCAGTCGGTTGTTTTCCCCCTCCCGAGGTAAACATCGTGCAAATGGGCCGGAAATGACACCCTGTTTGATTATTTGAGTGCAGAAACCGATGCTCCCTTCTGACGCCTTAAAAGAGGCCAAAATGACAACGGATTACAATACATCCATATTTCGCAAAGCATGACGGGGCTAGTCTGCTTAAAGTAATTTCGGGTTAACCGTTTACGAGGACCCTGCCCAGGGGAAGTTATTATTGCAATTTCAAGAACAAACTTTTGTTTTATGAACATACCTGTTACCGTGAACTTATGATGAACTTGGCCTACTTTTTTTTTGTAAAAAAAAAAAATCGAAATCCGGTCACGAATAAGACTTCTTGTGTTCTTTGAGCTATTGCTTTTCAAATTTTCGTACACGAAACGCTATAAAGACTGAATGCGTCACAAGATATAGGTATTTTTTTGCACCGATCATGCTGGTGGGGATGGGGGGGGGGAGACTTAACTTGGGGAAATTTTCCAATGGGAATTCTAAATTTCCAATCGATTGGGGGCACATGCCCCCACCCCCTATGACGCTACGCCTATACGCCACTAGTTATAAGGGATGCTGTTGATATTCAAGATGCGCGTGCGTTTGCATTGGACCATTCCAGTGGAGATCTATAGCCTACACCCCTATGGAAGACAAGACCTTATAGGCTACTCTCCCACATAGGGAGTGTCACTAAATTTCAAATGGAGCCCATTCAGGCAACCCCCTTTGAGATCAAGAACTTGATTGAGATCATGTCTTCCATAGGCGGTGTACCATGGATTTCAACTAGAATAGCCCATTTGTTTGATGTTTATGCGTGTGTTTATTTGTGTTCGTGAAGAAATAAAGGTTCTAAAGTTGTCCTCTCAGGAGAACCCTTTTAGGTTCTCTAAAGAACCAAAAATGGTTCAAAAACCGTCGAAAATGGCCCCAAACATGTACTTTAGAGAATCTTTAAGGGTTCTCCAAAATTAAAGAACCTTTTTATTTTGAGAGGTTCAAGAGGGAGGGTTATCCTGAGAGGACACAAAGGTTCTATTTAGAACCTTTATTTCTTAGAGTGTGGGTGCTTGTTTTCTCTGCTTAGTGCAAAATTTAAACAAAATCCGAAAACGAAACAAAAAGCTTTGAATCCTATAGCATGGTGAGTTCAGAAAGTCGTATAGGTCTATACGGCTAGTATATACATTGCAGTTCCATGCCTGCAAACAAGTCTAACCAATTCTAACCCAGACCTCATTCATGAATACCAGGCTATCACACAGCATAATTCATTCTCAACATTATGTTTCTTTTCTAATATATTACATCGTAAATTCACCGATCCAGAGCCCTATTAACTATAACAAATCACATGCTTTTAAAGTCCACATCTACCAACGACATTGTCAAAATTTCATAAAAATATACCTTTGAAGTTTTATTACTGTATTGGAATCACACAAATATTAGTTAAACGAATATTGGATATAAACATATACAATTTTGTTCAATATCGTTATTTGAGCTTTTAACATTGAAATTTGCTAGTATGCTGGATATTATCCTCATGTCGCATACAAGGCATTAAAATCTCCGGTGTATCATTAACTGTGTCATGACTGGTATGTTCAATGCAGGAGAACCCGGCCCCCTCTCCCCGACCTGGATAGGGTAAATGTGTGAAGAAGTCAAGGGGCAGAACGCTCGTAAGAGATGCATATAACACGGGTCGTAATTCATGTGGTTGCCGGGTCTCATGCTCGTAAAAATCATACACAGATATGGGTCGCTGACTTGTGCGTGTTTGCAATGTTGGTTGGGTTGATATAATTATTTGCATCGATGGAAAAATTGAGCAATTTTGTTTCAATTTTGAAAAAAAAAGTGAAAATCTATATTCCAAAGGGATGTTTTAATGCATGTTTTGGGCAGCTTATGATTAAATAAATGGCACAATTGACATTTGAATCGTGTTTTTCCGTTTTATGTGTTTGTTTAGGTCTGTTTGTTGTATAGTTTAACAAGCTACCGTGAAATGATCTTGAAATACTAGTAGCTATAGAAATAAATATCCTGATTTTCAAGTTGGTCCCGTGCATAATGTGCGCTACGCTCTACGCATGCATGCATGCTATCTACCGTAGATAGCAACAGCAGTGCAATGATAATGGTGCGATTAACTATATGACATAGCTTGAAATCCAGATTCTCAAGTTGGTAACGGTGCAGACGTGTGCGAATAAACATCATGCATGTTGCGCTAACACTTACGCATGCATGTGTGCTATCTACCGTAGATAGCAACATCATGTCCTTCTATTGCTGGGGTAAACGTCTAAATACACATACCGAACAGCCAGTGGTAAAAACGTTGAAAAATCGGTGTATCGTTCGTGTAAGTGAATACCAAACAAATCCCAACTCTAATCCCTAACCCTAAATCCTAACCCTAACTCTAATCCTATTTATTAGTATTTCGTGCTCTCTTACACTAAGGATAAACCGAAAAATCATTATATGAAATTTTCGATTTTCCTGTTTTAGTTTACTCTTCATTTATAGAAGTGAATGTTAGCCATTTTGCTTTAAAAGAGTACTTAAAATACAGTAATCAATCTATAGAGTTAATTTACCTGCGTAACATTTGCGCAATTAAAATGCACTTTAAAATGAGGAGGCTCGTACCAAAGCACTCCTTTTCTAAATCGACAATAAGTTTCAGGTTTAAAATGTCCAATTAGAAAAAAAACCAACTAGTGGCAAATGGTGGTCATAGACCACAAACCTAGCTGGGGCGTGTTGGTGTTGTGGAGGTATCTGACCCCTGCAAAATGTTCCAAAAATTTTCCCCTGGTCATGAGGTTTGTTGTCATCGAGTTTGAGTCCCGTATTCCTTACAGATGTCCAGAAAATGCAATTTTGATATTTGACCCCAGATGACCTTTGACCTGACCCCTGCAAAATGTTCCAAATATGTTCCCCTGGTCATCAAGTTTGTTGTCACCAAGTTTGAGCCCCGTACCCCTTACAGATGTCCAGAAAATAAATAAGATTTGACCTCTGCATGACCTTTGACCTGACCCCTGCAAAATGTTCCCCTGATCATGAGATATGTTGTCACAGAGTTTGGGCCCCATAACCCTTACAGATATCCAGAAAATGAAATTATAAAATTTGACCTCAGATAACCTTTGACCTGACTCCTGCAAAGTGTTCCAAAATGTCCCCTGATCATTAAGTTTGTTGTCACCAAGTCTGAGCCCCGTAGCCCTTACAGATGTCCAGGAAATTCATTTCTAAAATTTGACCTCTGCATGACCTTTGACCTGACCTGTTCAAATTGTTCCCTGGTCATGAGATTTGTTGTCACCGAGTTTGAGCCTCATACCCCTTACAGATGTCCAGATAATGCAATTGTAAGATTTTGCCCCTTTAATGACCTTTGACCCCAATTCTGTATGCAAGTTCTTGGCGTGGGGTATAGCTGATGCATATATGCAAATGACATCATTGTACTATATAATATGTGGCAGAAGAAGCATTTTGAAGGTATTTGGTTAAATACAGGAAATGCCCCCTTAATGACCATTTGCCCCAATTCTGTTTAGACCCTATGGGCGCTGGATATAGCCAATACATATGTGCAAGTTACGTAATTGTAGGGTGTAACCTGTAGGAGGAGAAGCATTTTGAAGTTATTGCCAGAAAGAAGAAAGATCGGATAGCATTACAGTACCTAGCTGGGGGTGTAAACCCCCCAGCTAGGTAATAAAGATGTCTATTTTTCATGTTATTTAAATGCACTGTTCTAAACAGCCAAAGGAGTTCCTTTTTATGGGTCAGAAGTCCACTTTTGTATCCGACCGTTTGGTGTTGGTTTTTTGTTGGGAGTGGGTGGCATGAATTAAATCAATGAAAGAAGTATATAGTTACGAGTATCTTCTTTTTTGTCGAAATAATACTCGTTTTTCTTTCTTACCTAGCCGGGACACCGGCTAGGTCTTGTGATGCTATCGGATCTTTCTTCTTTCTTCTTCTGCTTCTTTCTTCTGGCAACAAATTTCAAAATGCTTCTTCTCTTACATGTTACATCCTACAATGACGTCACTTGCACATATGCATCGGCTATATCCAGTGTCTATAGGATATTCACAAATTTGGGGTCAAAGGTCATTAAGGGGTCATTTCCGGTATAAAACCAAATATCTTCAAAATGCTTCTTCTCCTACATGTTACATCATATAATGACGTCACTTTCACATATGCATCGGCTATATCCAGTGCCTATAAATTATTCACAGAATTTGGGTCAAAGGTCATTAAGGGGTCATTTCCGGTCTGAAAGCTAAAAATATTCAAAAAATCACTGTCTATACAAATTACATAGCAGAGTGTTGTCATTAGCACACATGCATTGCTATTAACCAGGGTCTTTGGGGTGTCTACAGGTTTGGGGTCAAAGGTCATTAAGGGGTCGCTTCCAGTAAAAAACCAAAAATCATCAAATATGTTCATTTTTTTATATCTCAAAACGTAACAAGACCAGAGTGACATAAATTTCATATATGCATTAGTGATACCTGATGTATGCACGGTATTTTTATTTTTTTGGTCAAAGGTCATTTAGACGTCATTTCCGGTTTTAAGCTAAATAACTTCAAGAATTTTTATCTCCATAACTAAGCATAGTAGATTTGTTTAATTTAAACTGTAACAATGCATTTTCTCGGTGTATATGAGGTTTTTTTTATATTGGGGTCAAAGGTCATTAAGGAGGTCAAAACGTCAAATTTGCAAAAAATGTTTAAAATTACGGAAAAGTAGCTGTATCTCAGCCTATGGAAAACGGATAAAGCCCCTACATGCTACAGTGATGCACCATTAATGGTGTGAGATGTCCATAATAGCCGGTCAAAGGTCAAACTTTAAGTTAAGACTGGCATTTCCGGCCCGGCTAGGTCCAGATCTGTAACCAGATCTAGTTCTTTCTTTCTTTCTTTCTTCTTCTTCTGTCAACACTATGATCAGCCATCGTAGCCACATGCTTTCAGGCATGTTGACCATACTTGGTCAGTATAACCGTTTGGTGGTGCCACAGATGTCACATGATCAACTTCCGGTCAAATGTCATCCACTTCCGGTCAATGGCCAAAACTTGGATTTTCACTAAAAATGCTACTCCTCCCACATATTACATAGCACCGTGACGTCACTTACACACATGCATCATCTATAGCCAGTGTCTAAAAGTTATACCACAAAATTGGAATCAAAGGTCATTAAGGGTCACTTCCGGTAAAGTCTGAAAAATTTGTAAAAATATTCAAAAAATCACTGTCTTTACAAATTACATAGCAGAGAGTCGCCATTAGCACACATGCATTGCTATTACCTAGGGTCTTTAGGATGCCTACAGTTTTGGGGTCAAAGGTCATTAAGGGGTTACTTCCGGTCAAAAACCAAAATTATCAAAAAGTTTAAATTTTTTTTTATCTCAAAATGTAAACAAACCAGAGTAATATACCCATCATACATGAATTAGTGTTACATGGTGTATGCATGGTATTTTTTTTTATTTTGGGGTCAAAGGTCATTAAGGGTAACTTCCTGTTTTAGCTAAATAACTTCAAGAATTTTTATCTCAACAACTAAACATAGTAGAATTTTTTAATTAAAAGTGGAACAATGCATTTTGTCGTTGTATATAAGGTTTTATTTTCATTGAGGTCAAAGGTCATTAAAGGGGTCAAAAGGTCAATCATAAATTTAAAAAATCATAATCCATGTATAAGTTCCGATAAAGCTGAAAATTCACCAGGAATATTCCTTATGACATCCTAAGCACTATGTAATATTTTTGCGGGGTCAAAGGTAATTAAGGGATCACTTCCGGTTCTCACAGATTCGGAGTCATAACTCATTTGTCACTGCTGGCTGTGCATCCTCGCGGTCGCAGGCGAACGCAATCAGATCTCGTTTACATTATTGATTTTTATTTAGGGTCAAAGGTTATGAGGGGTCACTTCCGGTGTTAAACAAAATACCTTCTAAAATACCTGGCGGTTGTGCATGCTCGCGGTCGCAGGCGACCGCAACCAGATCTAGTTCTTCTTCTTACACAGCCGTGACGTTAGTCACGGCTGTGTCTTTTTTCTTACAGGTTCTTTCTTCTTTCTTCTTTCTTCTGCCGACCACTTTATTTGCTCTAGCACTTACATGCTTACACCGATTTTGACCTAACTTGGTCACAACTATCATTGACCATGCCCCTACATGTCATATGAAACTCGTGGGGTCAAAGGTCACGCAGGGGTCATAGGGGTCAAAAACGTTATTTCAACTCAAAATGCTTCTTCTCTCACAGATTACGCAGGACAGTGACACCACTTGCACACATGCATTATTATTACCCAGTGTCTATGGGGTCCTCACAGATTTGGGGTCAAAGGTCATTAAGGGGTCACTTCCGGAAAAAACGAAAAACCTTCAAAAAATTTTATTTGCTAAGAAAAACATAGGACAGTAACGGTATGTTCACACATAAATTGTGGTTACCCTGTGTATATGTGGTATTTTTTTATTTAGGGTCAAAGGTCATTAAGGGGCCACTTCGGGTATAAAACGAAATACCCTTAAATTGCTTCTTCTCCCACAAATTACGTAGGAAAGTGACGCCACTTGCACACATGCATTGTTATTACCCAGTGTCTATGGGGTCCTCACAGATTTGGGGTCAAAGGTCATTATGTGGTCACTTCCGGTATAAAACGAAAAACATTCAAAAAATTTTATTAGCTAAGAAAAACGTAGGACAGTAACGGTATGTTCACACATGAATTGGGGTTACCCAATTCATATGTGGTATTTTTTTACTTGGGGTCAAAGGTCATTAAGGGGTCACTTCCGGTCTGAGACGAAAACCTTCAAAATGCACCTTCTGCCACAAATAACAGCAAAGTGGTGCCACGTACACCCATGCATTGACATTAGCCAATGTCTATGGGTGTTTTCATAAATTTTGGGGTCAAAGGTCATTAAGGGGTCACCACACGGCTGTGTTCGTGGGTTAGACCACAGCTAAGTCTAGTTGCACATCCGCCATCGGCGATGTGCATTCTTTTTACCGCGTTCTTCTTCTTCTTCTTCTTTCTTCTGTCAACACTATGATCAGCCATCGTAGCCACATGCTTTCAGGCATGTTGACCATACTTGGTCAGTATAACCGTTTGGTGGTGCCACAGATGTCACATGATCAACTTCCGGTCAAATGTCATCCACTTCCGGTCAATGGCCAAAACTTGGATTTTCACTAAAAATGCTACTCCTCCCACATATTACATAGCACCGTGACGTCACTTACACACATGCATCATCTATAGCCAGTGTCTAAAAGTTATACCACAAAATTGGAATCAAAGGTCATTAAGGGTCACTTCCGGTAAAAGTCTGAAAAATTTGTAAAAATATTCAAAAAATCACTGTCTTTACAAATTACATAGCAGAGAGTCGCCATTAGCACACATGCATCGCTACTAGCTAGGGTCTTTAGGATGCCTACAGTTTTGGGGTCAAAGGTCATTAAGGGGTTACTTCCGGTCAAAAACCAAAATTATCAAAAAAGTTACAAAAATTTTTATCTCAAAATGTAAACAAACCAGAGTAATATACCCATCATACATGAATTAGTGTTACATGATGTATGCATGGTATTTTTATTTTGGGGGTCAAAGGTCATTAAGGGGTCACTTCCTGTTTTTAGCTAAATAACTTCAAGAATTTTTATCTCGACAACTAAACATAGTAGAATTTTTTAATTAAAATTGGAACAATGCATTTTGTCGGTGTACATAAGGTTTTTTTTTTCATTGAAGTCAAAGGTCATTAAAGGGGTCAAAAGGTCAATCATAAATTTAAAAAAATCAAAATCCATGTATAAGTTCCGATTAAGCTGAAATTCACCAGGAATGGTTATGAGGCGTCACTTCCGGTGTTAAACAAAATACCTTCTAAAATACCTGGCGGTTGTGCATGCTCGCGGTCGCAGGCGACCGCAACCATATCTAGTTCTTCTTCTGTCAACACTATGATCAGCCATCGTAGCCACATGCTTTCAGGCATGTTGACCATACTTGGTCAGTATAACCGTTTGGTGGTGCCACAGATGTCACATGATCAACTTCCGGTCAAATGTCATCCACTTCCGGTCAATGGCCAAAACTTGGATTTTCACTAAAATGCTACTCCTCCCACATATTACATAGCACCGTGACGTCACTTACACACATGCATCATCTATAGCCAGTGTCTAAAAGTTATACCACAAAATTGGAATCAAAGGTCATTAAGGGGTCACTTCCGGTAAAAGTCTGAAAAATTTGTAAAAAATATTCAAAAAATCACTGTCTTTACAAAATACATAGCAGAGAGTCGCCATTAGCACACATGCATCGCTATTATCTAGGGTCTTTAGGATGCCTACAGTTTTGGGGTCAAAGGTCATTAAGGGGTTACTTCCGGTCAAAAACCAAAATTATCAAAAAGTTTAAATTTTTTTATCTCAAAATGTAAACAAACCAGAGTAATATACCCATCATACATGAATTAGTGTTACATGGTGTATGCATGGTATTTTTTATTTTGGGGGTCAAAGGTCATTAAGGGGTAACTTCCTGTTTTAGCTAAATAACTTCAAGAATTTTTATCTCAACAACTAAACATAGTAGAATTTTTTAATTAAAAGTGGAACAATGCATTTTGTCGTTGTATATAAGGTTTTATTTTCATTGAGGTCAAAGGTCATTAAAGGGGTCAAAAGGTCAATCATAAATTTAAAAAATCATAATCCATGTATAAGTTCCGATAAAGCTGAAAATTCATCAGGACTATTCCTTATGACATCCTAAGCACTATGTAATATTTTTGCGGGGTCAAAGGTAATTAAGGGATCACTTCCGGTTCTCACAGATTCGGAGCCATAACTCATTTGTCACTGCTGGCTGTGCATCCTCGCGGTCGCAGGCGAACGCAATCAGATCTCGTTTACATTATTGATTTTTATTTAGGGTCAAAGGTTATGAGGGGTCACTTCCGGTGTTGAACAAAATACCTTCTAAAATACCTGGCGGTTGTGCATGCTCGCGGTCGCAGGCGACCGCAGCCAGATCTTGTTCTGCTTCTTTCTTCTGGCAACAAATTTCAAAATGCTTCTTCTCCTACATGTTACATCCTACAATGACGTCACTTGCACATATGCATCGGCTATATCCAGTGTCTATAGGGTGTTCACAAATTTGGGGTCAAAGGTCATTAAGGGGTCATTTCCGGTATAAAACCAAATATCTTCAAAATGCTTCTTCTTCCACAAATTACATGTGATGGTGACATGCTTAGGTCATGTGACTTGACTTTGGTCGGTGTCTATAGGGTGTTCACAGATAAGGGGTCAAAGGTCATTAAGGGGGTCATTCCCGGTCTGAAAGCTAAAAATATTCAAAAATCACTGTTTTTACAAATTACATAGCAGAGTGTTGTCATTAGCACACATGCATTGCTACTAACCAGGGTCTTTGGGGTGTCTAATGTTCCGGGGTCAAAGGTCATTAAGGGGTCGCTTCTGGTCAAAAACCAAAAATCATCAAATATGTTCATTTTTTTATCTCAAAACGTAACCAGACCAGAGTGACATAAACTACATATATGCATTAGTGTTACTCGATGTATGCACGGTATTTTTATTATTTTGGTCAAAGGTCATTTAGACGTCATTTCCGGTTTTAAGCTAAATAACTTCAAGAATTTTTATCTCCATAACTAAGCATAGTAGATTTTTTAAATTGAAACTGTAACAATGCATTTTCGCAGTGTATATAAGTTTTTTTTTGTATTGGGGTAAAAGGTCATTAAGGAGGTCAAAACGTCAAAAAAAAAAAAAAATGTTTAAAATTACGGAAAAGTAGCTGTATCTCAGCCTATGGAAGACGGATAAAGCCCTACATGCTACAGTGACGCACCATTATTGGTATGAGATGTCCATAAACTTTAAGACTGGCATTTCCGGCTCCGGCTAGGTCCAGATCTGTAACCAGATCTAGTTCTTCATTTAATGTTTGTAACGACTGTGTTAATTAAACGACACACGAAAGAAATACATATCAAGACACAGACTATAAGATGGCAAGTTCTTTATAATATTTATTTACAACAAGAAAACAGCACATTGAATGAGTTCTTCTGCCATCACATCAACATAAGCTGTTTGTCCCGGATTCCCTGTCAGTTGCGGTACTGTGATTTTTCACCGAAGGTTATAAGGGAGTTAGTGAAATCTGCAGTGGCATAGCGACGAGAGGGGTGGGGGGGGGCAAGGGGGGCACGTGCCCTGGGCGCCACCCTTAGAGAGGGGGCGCCGAATTGACCAATAATCATTTGAAAGATCAATTTAAGACCGATATTCAACTTCATTAAAATTAATTAATTTGTGCAAATTATCGCACGTTCCGCGCGTATTGTTTCACTGAAGAATTGGGGAGGGGCGCCATTATGTATCCTTAGCCCTGGGCGACACAACCCCAGCTACGCCACTGTAAATCTGGGCCCGGGCCCGAGGGGCTGGGCAAAAACGTATGACGGTTTTGTATTTTTAGCCTAAAATAGCGAGTTTTCGGTTGGGGAGTCCAAGTGGGGAATTTCCATGCAAACAAGTCAATATGTGAAGTAAAGCCGAAAAATGTTAGTCACCCCGATGCTGGCCCGTGATATTTAAGATTTTGAGGCCTTTTTTAACCCCCTTGAAATTTGCAAGTTGCATTGCCCCCCCCCCCCACCTCCCCCTTGTTAATACTGTTAATACTTAATATGTATTTTTCGCATAATGGCATTTAAATGGTATAAAAACTCATATTCCACATAACTAGCGTATTTACTTTTTGAGATGTGTTTTTTGAATTGATGCTACTGAAGTATATTCCAGTAGATATGATGCTATATTTACTCCAATACTAATGTGATAAAATTAGACAATTCACCTTTAAACGACAAGTATAGAGTATAACTCATGTTTGAACTTAGCTGTCTAGAAATGATATAGAGTATAACTCATGTTTGAACTTAGCTGTCTAGAAATGATATAGAGTATAACTCATGTTTGAACTTAGCTGTCTAGAAATGATGTTACAAGCATTTATCATGATTCATTCCAAGGTGTTGATTTCATGGCGTACGTTCACCACACATATCTGATATCCAAAGCAAAAACATCGTATCTGCAATTAGATAACATTGCAGATACAGCGTTTTGACTTGGATGGCGTGTGTTTGGTGTGAGTCAGTCCCAAAGTAAAATGCTGTATCAGTCAGCAGTTAACATAGCAGATACATCGTTTTGACTTGGATGGCGTGTGTTTGGTCTGAGTCAGTCCCAAAGTAAAATGCTGTATCAGTCAGCAGTTAACATAGCAGATACATCGTTTTGACTTGGATGGCGTGTGTTTGGTCTGAGTCAGTCCTGAAGTAAAATGCTGTATCAGTCAGCAGTTAACATAGCAGATACATCGTTTTGACTTGGATGGCGTGTGTTTGGTCTGAGTCAGTCCTGAAGTAAAATGCTGTATCAGTCAGCAGTTAACATAGCAGATACATTTGACTTGACAAACGAATCTGTCCGTCTGATCCAAAAGTAAAATGCAATGGCGGTGGAAGCATTACATTTTAGGGGAGGCAGTGGCGTAGCCAAGGGGGTGGTGGGGGTGGAGGCAAAGGAGAAGCTGCCCCCCACTGTGAGAAGTCTTTACCCCACCTCCCTGTGGGACGCTAGCCGCCGGCCTGATATGTAAGATTTTCAAAGGTTGTCTTGCCCACTCTCTGAAAAATTGCTGAATTTTGAACCAGCCATTTCCAAAAGCAATAACATATCTTGCCATAATATGATATAATCCCCTAAGATGGGCGATTAATTCTGTTTTCGGTCACGTGAAGGATTTAGGGTAGGCCTACCAAGGCAAGATCCAAGTGCTCCCAAGGTATAAAACTCGGCATCTGATTTATATGGCTAGTAGTAGTATAATAGTTGTCTATAGACAACGCAGATAGCTTCTGTGAGATTTTGGCCCAAAATTATGCTACAGGAGCAGATGCTCCAGGAGCATGCTCCTGGAGCATGAATAATCTGGAGTAATATTCTGAGTCCAATAGGAGCATGTTTTGAATCTACACTGCTCCAGGAGCATATTTGTTACGGTATATGCTCCTGGAGCACTGTGCATTCAAATCTTGCTCCTGGAGCATGTGTTATATGCTCCTGGAGCATTGTGCATTCAAAACATTCTCAGCTGGAGCATGCTGGACTTAGAATATTACTCCAGATTATTCATGCTCCCAGCAGCATATGCTCCCGGAGCAGCTGCTCCTGGAGCATAATATAGGGCCAAAATCTCACAGAAGAACGCATATATGCCTTAGGAGGACAGTTCTATGCAAGCAGGTTGTAAGTGCATAGTAATTACAAAGCACTTAAATGATCTTATTACATTCAATCGTCGGTGCCCACCATGATAGAAAAACACGAAATAAGAAAGGATAATTTGTTACAGCAAATTTACACATTTATTCACGAAAAGCTACCGTTATACATGTTACAGGAGATTCAATAATTTCTCCTTTTCTTATGAAAGATCTATTTTTACGGGTGAACCGTGAACCGATCTTGTTTACATCAAATATCATTACACCATGAGGTATACAAGCACTGCCTTTAATTATGGCAGTTAACGTGCGTGCCGCCATCGTAGCTCATAATATTCTCATACTGCTATCTTCAGTAGATAGCAATGGCAGACACTGACGAGTTGTTCTTACGGTATTACTGCTAAATATGTAGCCCTGCATGCATAGCAAAAACTCCATAATATTTAACGTCAACAAACCTAATTTGTTTCTCAAATAGATCACAAAAATGTGTTACTGACATTTCCATCATCTTAAAACAATAATGTGCGATTTGCATTCAAATATTCACTGTCAGATTATGCAATCCTTTAATTTGGGGCCGAACTTACCAGGTAAAACAGACTTCATTCTAGCACTGTGCGTATCAATGTGTTGGTTTTATTATAAGAACTACCGTACTAATTTTACTGTAATTTAAGCATTTCGGGCTTGGGTTTTCTAGGGTTTTTAAGAATCTCATGATTACAATCGTGAAAAAGTAGAAATTCAAGAAAAAAATGAGGCGTCGGGACGCTGTGAGCAAATCTGACATTATGGCTTCAATTAATAACCGTAATGTCTTTAAAGTTTCTTTTCATTGCAAATAATATAAACGGAATAAGATATCGTTACTTTCATATCGTAAATTAAGGTTTAAGTACTAGGTATTTTTTAAAAACTAATATCAGCTGCGTTGGACGAGTATATCATCTTATATAAATGCCTAGATGTTCAGTCAACCGGGAAGAGTTTCCAACATCTGCGGCTACCAAAACATCCAGGCCAAGAAAGATCAGATATACTCTTTTTTTTGTGCGCATCATTCTTGTTTGGAACAGGCTTCCTACACTTATGGTGGTAGCACTATCACTTCACTTTTTCCAGAGTTTGGCACTGCCAAGGATCTGCAGCCAATCTCAACTCATCACAAATATCAAAGACCAGCGGTCAGCTTCTTGAAGTATAAACGATTGAAGAGTTGATCTTCTTTAATGGTGGTGTGCAAACTTGGATTTCATTATAAGTGCATGGGGCCACATACCCCGTTCCCGCGGCTAACCTAAGAAATAAAAGCACTGTGCGCGAAGCGCACATGGAGAGCTGGACGACGGAAGTTTACTTGTACTAATATTGGTCCTCTCTTGATCATTAATTTTACATGTCCTTGTTTACATTACTATTATTGGACCTCATCAGAAAGTCCGTTGACCAATTATACAGTTCGATCAGCTCGTAATCGGCGGGCCTTATAACATCGCGGATTAATATCATTATACTAAGGAGAATAATTGTCTTATGACATCTCGCTAGAGGTGTTGTATAATGGAAGTTACGGTACTTTCTCACGCAAAATATAGACCAAGCAGATCAACTATTTCACTCTTAACGTGGATCTACTTTTCGGCGTAGTGATAAAAGCCTAATAATTCCCGCCGATTACGAGCTGATCTAAGTATAGTTTCTTAATTAAGTGTTATGTACTCATGCACCATTGTACAGTTACTTGTGCTTTTTGAAACAGAAAAAAGTTGATGAAAAATTAAATACTTACAAAATTCATGCAACTGCCATCTTCCTGATTATTTCAAGAAAATGGTTATGCCCAAATGTTCATAAACAAACATAATATTTACACAAATTAAAAGATTTTATTAAAAATTAGTTTGAAACCAATAAAATTATGTACAACACAAAACGTAATTTGTTTACAATAGCGGCTTTTAAAGCCAATATACTGAACATGCAAGTCATTCGATCCCCAGAAACTTATTTGTTTAGTTCATTTTTACAAATTTTAATTTCGGCTCCACCCTACCATCAAAATCTAATAGTGCTGTTGGTATGTATCCGGGGGGGGTCTCTCTTGGATACTGTACGTGCAGGGGCGCATCCGGCAAATTGTGTTCATATTGATCAGGCTCGAAGGGCGCGAGTGTCCACCAAGCTAAATCGACAAGATCCAATACTTGGGGGTAAACAAATGTCCAAGGAGGTCCAAATAATTAAGGAAGGGATCACTAGTCCACCAAGTTAATTGATGGGTGAGGCCCGGGGTGGGGGTGGGGTGAAGTCCAATTTTTGCATGCAAGCATGCAGATGGGGAGGGTGAAGACCCATATTTTGAAGCACTCACGGACAAAATAACTGGTAATAACATTGTGAGAACAAAATCGTTTTCTTTATGTGTCCAAACAAATTGTGGTAACACATCACATAGACATAAACACAAAATAACAATCATTCAGAAGCATGACAACATAGACAAGTGCCTGAATATCTTCATTTCTAAAATAATCATTATAATATCCCCAGCATGGATTTAAATTCAGTAATCTCGGTATTAAAAATATTACGTTGATATCTTTTGACTGTTAAATGGTGTCGTGTTGAAAGCCGACTTGATATGACAAGCCGCTGGAGTCAAAACGCCAATGGAGCGATGACTCTCTTTTCGTTTTCATTACAGGCAGGGCTGAAAATAAGTCAGGGTGTTCTTGTTTTAGTTGTTTGTACAGTTGCGCATCATAGAGGCACAACAACTATGGCACGCCACAGCATGGGAGGTGAATCCAGTTGTGATGTCGAACTGTCAGTTTAGACGATGTCGAACCGTCGGAAGCAGTATACATTGCAGAAGACAGTGCGTCATTCGACTCGTCGCAGCTTAAAGGTAATCATTTCGTTTTGACGAAATCCGATTCCATACAAATTGTACACTTGACGGCCACATGCCCATGACTCGTTCACTTAATCACGGTAGACTTTACACGAACTTGAAGATACACTAACAAGTCATACAAGACAATATATATTTATATAATAGTATTCCAGCATAAATATTGCTTTTAAAAAAGAAGAGGCGATCAGTACATTGTAGCCAATGCTACATTAGTGGTATTTGATGCATGTTAAACTCTCTGGCTTTCATCCTTAAGTTCGCCAAGCTCGCCCCTATAGGCCCTATTGACCCATTTTCTGCGAGTCCCATCACTTGTCCAGTTGGAGACATGGGCATTACACCTAGTCGATTAAAAGAAGCAGTTGAAGTCCACGGAGTGTAGTCTCCTGCAGTCGCTATCGGGCATGGACGTGCCGCTACGGGCTGTTCAACGCTGACTCCGTTATAAGGACGACGCACGGATGATTTAGTTGCTGCTTGGCTGCGCTCGTTGCGGCGAAATTTCGCTCGACGATTTTGGAACCAAACCTGTATGAAATAGAAGAAAACAACAAAATATACCGTCAATAAAACATCTTAGTTTGTTAAAAGAAGGAGGGAACTTTTAAGATAAATCAATTCACGTTTGGGGAACTGCAATCGGCTCCCCAATCCAGAATGAATTATGACGTAAGGCAAGGTACGGATAAAATAGGCCTACATAATTTGCATATAGCAACTGTAATAACTGTGAGCACATTAACAAAAAGATAAAGTTGACCGAAGAAATGGCTTGATCTGCATAATTATGGTACAGGTGGAAGGTCACCAAAGCTTCTACTGTATGGACGCTAGTGCATAAACGTTAACTATCCGATTGTCAAGTCAACTACTTGCAGTGCGCTGTCTTTTTTAAAGACAATTCTTGTAGACGCAGTCCCTCCAGACCGGTTTACAAGAAAGCGCGAGCGTGATCATAAATCTATTTCTGATGAGTCCCCCTAGCCTCTCAAAGTAAGATATGAAAAATACAGGCACATTAATAAAAACATTCGATGAAATATTCCGTCATGTAAATTTGATGGTTCACACGCTAGAAAAACGTTACATTTTCCAGTCTTCACATTGCATTTGCTACGTACATCATCATGGTTTGTTACGACCGGCTGGCACACGTGTACCGGCTATAGGAAAAACTGTGGTTTGATTCACGATTATCACCCTTCAGTTTAGACCTACTTCGCGTTCAGGAATTTGTTGAAAACACGTACATGGGATTCTTGGTGTTAGCTACAAGCTTTAGAAATGATTTTGGACCTTTAGCTTTCTGATTCCAAACCCCGGGTTCCAAACGTTTATGATCATACTTTAGATGTTTGCATTTATATGTCCATAGGTCTTGCGGTTCTTGAACTAAGGCCAATGATTTAAACGAAAGTTTTGGGTGTTTCCCCAAAATATCATGCACATCATGGGGTGGAAATGACAACTTCTATACCAAGCCTTGGAATCTACTTTAATAGAACCCATACAATTCCTCTTGTGTGTCAGCTTTATTTGTCTCAATATATGAGTGCCAGTGCCGGTCATTCTCCCCTCCGATCCGCCTTAAATTACGATCCAAAGATATCAAAACAACAGCTTCACCATGCATCATGATGTTATAATGATGACGATGCTGTTGTTGTTGTTGTGATGAATTATGATGACAATGATGACGATGATCATGATCATGCCCAACATTTTGTCCAAAATTGCTTTGTCTGCAAACACTCCAAAATACATTGCTCCAACAGCTATTTCGTCCACACGTACTTTGCCATGGTCCATCAAAAGTTCTGTCCAACGTTAGTAATAAGTTTTTCTTTCATACGTTGACCAAAAATGTATGAGGCAAAACATGAGCGAGGCTAGGTCCGAAATAGAGAGGAACAAAATATGGATTGCCAAAACTCAATTGGACTAAAGTACTTTGGACCAAAGTCCATTGGACCAATTATTTTTGGACGAAGTGTGTTTTGCCCAGTCGGTGCAGAGCACAACTCTTTAATGCGGCCCATACACGAATTTGATTGATCAATATCAAAGACCCTAGATACAAGAGTGGATACAAAATCTACCATTCTGCACTGTACACACGAACATTATACTAGTGATTTTATTGTCCAACCGTCAACAAAATCAAGCTAAATTGCATTTCTTCAATAATATTGAAGAGAAACCTTAGTTTGTATCCAGTCCTGTATCTGGGGATCCCAATATTGATCAATCAAATTGATCGTGTATGGGCCGCATAACATTATGTTTCAATGTGCCCGGCCTACTTATTGGCAGACAAAGTTCAAGTTTAGGAAACGCTATAGGATATTTCAAAAATTCGTCCTCCACAACCGTGAGGTAAAATTAAGCTTTGGTTGTTTAACTAGAGTAAATCGGACTACCCCCGTTGGGAATGAGGCTATTTTTTCTTTAAATTTCTGCTCATAAATAGCCTTAAAATCCAACGTAACCCGAATGACTTGCAAGAGTCAAACTTTGAGAATCCTAGGATAAATGATGATGATTTGGATGTTGCGTGTGTAACCATGGTAACATCTCATGGATGTAATTCATTTTGTACCTCATGAATGTATATCATTTTTTAATGTATCAATCATGTCATAAATCCATGTTATTTTCCTTAACACGTATAAAGCATATGTCGAGGCGTTGACGGATCCCTACTAATTGGTGCATACAATGTGTGAATGTTGTTGTTGTTGCAATCATTTGAATAGACTATTTTTCTGTCATTGTCAAGTCAAATTTGAAATTTATAGACACGCAAAAGTCTTATATCACTTATGATTGAATGTCAGACTGCAGAAAATGGTGATGTTTTTGCACGTATCTGCAAAAATCCAACTGCTATGTATTTTTATTACAAAAATGCAATGGGAAAAATATCATTTGAAAAGACATCACGGAAGGCATTCACTAAAAATGGGTTGGGTGAGGTTGTTAGGCTACCGTACCCCCTCCGCAGGGCCGAATTTACCTTTCTGGGGGCCCTGGGCCATGTCAAAATTTGGAGGCCCCCAAACTCACCGTGAGGAAGGCATGTACACTTAAGTGGCCAAGTTTTGGACACCGTAGATCGACACTGGCGGCGATATTAAGCATTCAAATTTAGAGGTAGGCCTATAGACGAGAATATTTCAAAATTTTACTATGAAATTTGCGCGAGAAGTGCGCGAAATATTTCAATTGCAGACTATATCTTTAGTCCAAAATGAAGGGTCAGTGCGCGCACCATATTTTGGCCCATTTGGTGGCTAAAAAGAAGATGCTCATGGCAATTTGGGGGGCCTTGGGTCCGGACCCATGACCCAATGGTAAATCGGGCCCTGTCCTTCCGCTCTCCTTTTTAATTCATAATGATTCAGATTTTTTTCCTGTCATCCATAAAACTCCCACCCAATAAAATGTAAATTGATATAACAATCTCTCGCTGAACCTTTTGAGTGACCTTTTTTTGAAAACTTTTTGACCTCTTCGTATGTGTCAAATTTCGGCACTTTTGGGTCGATCCTTCATGTAATTATTTCGTGTAAGCTAATCCTAACCCTAAGCCTAATCCTAATTATAGGGTCTAATCCTAATCCTGACCCCTAACCCTAATCCTAACACTAACCTTAATTTAGTGTAAAATTTCATAAAAGAATAACCCACTTTTGTGACGCCTCATGAAAATATTTTAAGGAGCTTCTCACCCAATGACCCCCTCCCCATCAGCCCCTTTTGTTCCCCTGGTTTATTTTAGTTATACCAATGCGGGGATCTTGTGATTGTGTATTCCTTTAAATGACAAATGTTTTGGGGAGCTTCTCATCCAAAGATTTTTCCATCAGCCCCTTTTATTCCACTAGCATGTTTTAGTCATAATTATATCGGGGACTTTTGTGCGCATTTTGAGTGTAAATTCATCCTGTCTTCTTCATGTGGTGTGTATGTGTGTTCCATTTTGGTTTCAGTTAAAAGGTTTTGAAAAAAAAAATCGAGGTTGGAAATTGTCATTAATATGTCCAAAACAATTTGAATGTCATTTCAACTTTTCAAGGTCAACGGATGTCATTAATATAGCACCATAATATCTCAGGCCCATATCGCAATATCCTGCTATCTACCGTAGACACCATTACACTAAGATCCACATGTTCATCTATCAATGCACAGTTCTTTAACCCCAATACATTTGTACATTCATTGAATGACCTTTGAAAATTTGGGTACAAAAACTCATACTCTGCAACTTGAGGTCAAATTTTGCACTATGAGTGTTTAATTGAGGTTATTGAACTATGCCATTCGGATGAGGCCGTTGTGGTCCATAGTGATAAACGTATCAAACCTGTACTAATACGGGTCATCATGGTCATCAGGTCGAAAAGATCCCGGAAATATAATTTAAAATATTGCAATTTTGCCTTATTTTGGTACATTTTATTCTTAAATTCAAAGGCACAACTAAATATTTTCTCAACATTAAAACCACATTAACGCCGCCCCTCAGACATGGATAAAACTCACAGGAAACTTTTCATATTAGGTCTTAATTCTGTCAAAATTCCTGACACATAAAGTTAAATTTGATCTTGTCATCTCGTTGCCAATAATTGAGATGAGGTTTGTACAGACACACTTTGCGTATGCCGGTAGTTCATCACTCAATATGCTAAGCCTATAAGAAGCATAAAGTGTGAATGAGATCATAGATACGAGATCCCAATTTCGATACGCCTGTTGCAATTTGAATGTGAAAAATTAGGCTTATAGGTTAAAATATGGCAATATAGAAAACATAGAGCAAACGACTGCCAACAAACAATGCCACCTGACCATATCACAACTTTGGGTATCTTTTTTGCTCGGATAAAGTCACTTTAGTAGCTAGTAGTGCCACAGTGTCTTTATACGTTATAAATAGCCGACTTATGTAGACTATCAATGTTTATACAGACAAATCCTAGGCATGAAGTGACATGATCAGCCAGTGTGATTAGTTTTTTGTAAAATAGAGTTTGACATTTAGGGTTATATCGCTAAAGTTTTGATAAAGGGTAGCATTTCTGGGACCGGTGGCATCACAGATATTCCTTCCAATAGTGATGCCATAAGATTTTATAGCAATTCTGTTATTTTAACTCGGAATGGAGCTTTCTATTCGTAATTTGCACGGTCATCAAATTTGCGAGTAGAGCCAGAGCCTCGAACTGGCATCATAAATGAATGGGAATTGAACCAGTCATATCATTGTGCAAAGCTACATAACCCCTTCCATATCTGTTGCCAGTTCGAGGCTCTGCCCATAACGTAATCGTGAATATATTAATAGTTGCTAGTGACTTCAAATTTAAGAAAAAATTGTACCGAAATTTACGGAAAGTAAGGAGCACCCAGGTGGCGAGATAATCCTCGTATTCAGAATGTAATTCGATATGTCTGATGTGCTCTCACGTCCCACAAAAATACTGTGAAGGTGAGATAATTATGTCACTAATGTGAGATAATTATTTTGAAATGATGAAATAATATATCTTACCAAGTCGACTTCCTAAAACGTGGTTGTCGACATGGTGAGATTACCTGGGTTTGTCTAGTCGACATGGTGAGATTACCTGAGTTTGTCTAGTCGACATGGTGAGATTACCTGAGTTTGTCTAGTATGGTGAGATTACCTGAGTTTGTCTAGTCGACATGGTGAGATTACCTGAGTTTGTCTAGTCGACATGGTGAGATTATCTGAGTTTGTCTAGTCGATATGATGTGATTACCTGAGTTTGTCTAGTCGACATGGTGAGATTATCTGAGTTTGTCTAGTCGACATGGTGAGATTACCTGAGTTTGTCTAGTCGACATGATGAGATTACCTGAGTTTGTCTGGTCGACATGGTGAGATTACCTGAGTTTGTCTAGTCGACATGGTGAGATTACCTGAGTTTGTCTAGTCGACATGATGAGATTACCTGAGTTTGTGTAGTCGACATGGTGAGATTATCTGAGTTTGTCTAGTCGACATGGTGAGATTACCTGAGTTTGTCTAGTCGACATGGTGAGATTACCCGAGTTTGTCTAGTCGACATGGTGAGATTACCAGAGTGTGTCTAGTCGACATGGTGAGATTACCAGTTTGTCTAGTCGACATGATGAGATTACCTGAGTTTGTCTAGTCGACATGGTGAGATTACCAGAGTTTGTCTAGTCGACATCATGAGATTACCTGAGCTAGTCGACATGGTGAGATTACCTGAGTTTGTCTAGTCGACACGGTGAGATTACCAGAGTTTGTCTAGTCGACATGATGAGATTACCTGAGTTTGTCTAGTCGACATGGTGAGATTACCTGAGTTTGTCTAGTCGACATGGTGAGATTACCTGAGTTTGTCTAGTCGACATGATGAGATTACCTGAGTTTGTCTAGTCGACATGGTGAGATTACCTGAGTTTGTCTAGTCGACATGGTGAGATTACCTGAGTTTGTCTGGTCGACATGGTGAGGTTACGTGAGTTTGTCTAGTCGACATGGTGAGATTACCTGAGTTTGTTTAGTCAATATGGTAAATTCTCCCGGTAAATTCTAAGGTTTTGTTTTAAGGTTTAGGGTTTAGGGTTTGAAGCAGGGTTAGGGTTTAGGGTTAGGATTAGGGTTACGGAAATAAGAAACTCGTGACGCTTACATGAAGGTAACACTGTTGTTTCCTTGAGAATGCTCACTGCGGGACAAAAAGGCTCGAAGTTGCACCTTGTTCCCTACCCAGCAAACACAAAACGTTCATTTGACATTATTCGCAATTTAAGGTTAACAAAAATGTTGCCAGAAAACGTTTAAATGTCGGGTTATATAAAGGGTATGAAACGTTTTCATAACATTCAATAAGATTTTTTGAAAATTTGCTGCAAAATAATAAAATAGTGTTGATGAAATATTTAATTTTGGCAAAATATGTTTGCAAACATTATTCTACAATCATATTTTGACAACATTTTAAGAATATTGTTGCAGTGTGTTTTCATACAAAACGTTTTAAAATTGATTTGTGTGACCTTTATATAACCCGACATTTTAATAATATTGGAGAGTTAAAACCAAAACCCCAAATATAATCCGTTTAACGTTTTAAAACGTTTTAAAATGTGGGGGGTGTGGACAATCGGCCTGAATTGTCAAAAAGTGGCTGAAAAGGGCAGAGAATGGGTCATTTTGACAAAAGGTGGGGGAACGTCCCCTGTCCCCCGGGATTGACGCCCATGCTCCGTGTAGAGATTTTCGCGTCTCGAAGATGTCTGAACATGGTCTGAATCAGAAGACAAGTTTACCCATAGACCCTGGGTCTATTGTTTGCCATATACATCTCAGATGAAAATGTAGGATATCAAAATCAAGGTCATTTTATGGGCAGCGGGCATTTGTACTTTTTTTGTCTCAACTTTTCAACTTGACATTGAAACCTGAATGATGATATCCAAAAGTAGGGCCTTGTGCCTGCGGGTAGCGGGCGGCAAGAGGATGCAGTGAGCAAGATTTATCGCCTGGGCCAACGGCAGCCCTGGTGGACTACGTCCCCGACAGTTTGGCGCGTCGTTTCATGAGGGAACACGGCGAAGATATAGACCAAGTACATGTGCGGTCATTACTGCTTGGTAATGAGTCGTTGTAAAGTGATGAGTGATAACAAAATTGTTTGCGTTCATGTGGGAAAATATTGGTTTTGTACAGCGTATGTTTTGCTTGTTCGGTTTTTTGCATGAATTGATGTCTCTATTGAGGTTTGGAAGTCAACACAGTGGCCTATATTTTCAATCGGCCTAAATAAATATCCCAAATGCAGACCGTTCTAGTTTCTAGATTTGTTTGTTTGTAATTTTGTAACACTATAGATACAAATTTCAGATCATAAGTGATTATTTATATAGCAGAAACATAATCTCCATCCACAGTGTCCAGTTTGACCAAGCGGTTCCGGTCGATCCGGTATAGCGCCCCCACGACAGTGATTTGTATAAAAGGAAACGCAAGTACAGGAAAGACAACCTTATACGCGTTGTATTATAAACTCACCGTTTCACAGAACACGAAGTTTGAAATATAAGTATTTAGTCGGGTGCAACGTTTTGGTAACAGTTTCTTCGACGTTTTATTAAGGTTAACATTTTGGCTGAAAGTGGTGTTACATCATGTAACTATGGTAGTTTAAAGCCATAATATACAAGATTTTTTATAAATAATTTTGCCATTTTGTTAATTTTTCAAAGCTGATTTTTTTTTATATAGGCCTAGAACCCCTGGGCCTAGACCTATCAGTATAATTTTGTAATGTTTAGACATGCCCCATCAGCCAAAGTTGTTCAACATAAATTTAATTGGAATCAGTCAAAGTTGTTTGTAGTTCAACAGAGCAAGTTTGAACTAATGTCGCATGAACACGTCAAATCCCCAATAGTGCTAGTAATACAGCAAAACATTGTTGGTATTATACGCAAAAGATTAGAAAAGGTTGCCAGAAAACGTTTAAATGTCGGGTTATGTAAATGGTTTGAATCTTTTTCATATTATTCAAAAACATTTTGTGATATCTTACTGCAATATATGCTAACAAATAATATTGATTAGTGGTGGCGAAATGTTTGGCAAGAATGTTTGCAACAAATAGCCTATTTTAAAAATCACATTAATTTTAATATTTCTAAAGTGTTGTTGTAGTGTGATAGTGATACTGTGATATCATACAAAACGTTTTAATAACGTTGTCATGACCTTCGACTTTGAATGTTATTAAAACGTTTTTACTAAAATCAAAACCCAAAATATAACCGTTTTAACGTTTTGCGCCGCTGGGAAGTGGGTTTCTTTCATTTTACCTCAATATTTCAGCTTAAAATGGACAGAAAACCTTCCTGACAGTTGTTACTAATAGTAATATTAGTTCATACTTTATTCGTCAGAGAAGTGGTTACATAACTCCCTGGTAACTGGATCACGCGCCTTTTGGAATTTATAGTACTATGCCATAGACTTTGTGTTGCGATCACTTCGATCGTGGTGTAGAACTCAAAAGTCCAGTTGACATAGTGATATATCCAGATGATAGTGATAATCGGATTACATGTAACGCTTCACCGGCGAATTGGCAATTTAACTTTTTTAAATCAAAATGTGCCCGAATCGGAAAACCATACAGTCCTTTCTCAAAATAAATTCTTGCGAGGTCTCTCAGTGCTTAGAATTGATCCGTTTTTTAGCTCTATTTATCTGTTGATTTTTTTTAAGAATAGCGCGACATAAAATAATAAGCAATGTCAGGGTTAACAATAAACAAGTCAAATCTCGACTTCTATACCGTTACCGCTTTGAATAAAGTAAAATGAAAATGCTAGAGATTTACGACAACAACCCACATTAGATACCATATTAATCTTCATTAAACTAAAGACATTTTTATAACTATTTCATAATTCATATTTGATCATAATATTATTAAGACCATTTGGAGGCATAGATGAAAGACGCAAATGACGATACCATTGGGATTACACAGGAGAGATGCTTTTAAGGGCGCAGACCACCATACAAATAGCATCTCCATTTACAATTATTTTAAGCGGCGTTTTGTACCCCGCGATATTTTCACATTTTTACATCACCCCTAATTTTATTTAAGCTTCAATTTAAACTTTACAGATTCAATCTTTAAATTAAAGAATGTTGAAAAGCGACGCCGTTATTTCAACACTGAAACTAGCAACAAAACTGGCTCCGGTAGCAATAATTCGGAGAGGGTCTACTTTTCTTGTGAAATCGATTTGTATAACATGTATAATTTCATATCTACTCGGCTACCATCTTTCATTTAAATCAGAACATGCCAACCTCATGAAGAACATGCATGGCACATTATACATGAGGACACCACAATCCCTTAACCCAACACCATTGCACCATTCGCGTAGTGATTTGGTGTACTGCGTCCTTAATTATCACGGAAGACGGGGTCGGACATTAGAATTAATCTAAATGGACTTGTTTCAGTCAATATTCGGGCTAGCTAGACGAAAATAAAACAAGTTGACCCATCTTTTGACCTCCTAATCTAAAGATCCAGCAAGAGTTTCTTAGTATCAAAATGGCAAAATTTAGGTTCGTGAGACCCGGGTTGAGTCCTATACGACTGAATGATGCAGCCATTCTTCTATGACCGCGGTATGACCGGCGTTTTCACATAAGTTTGGCAGAAATTATCTGTTTTATTTTTTCGATAGTAATTTAGTAACAAAATATGACCTATTTATAAATACATTACGTTTTACACTTTGAATGAAAAATACAGAATTTCCTTTATATTGTTCAACTTTACGGACGCTTGCGCAGTTGCGCTACAAAATTTCTGTTCTTGCCTTGAAACAAAAACACTAAATGTAATTATTGTCAAGCACGTCCTCCATATTGCCTTAAGAGCGGACTTTGCCTTTGAAACACCCGGTGTACTACTTGACCTTGTTCATCATAACTTTATCCCACGTCCTTTTGACTTTGACCTATATAAATTATACTTCCATGTATGATGACTCTGCGCGGTTAAATAAAATCTATTTTAGCGTCTCTCTGAGTCTGGCTCTGTGCTGTTAACTTTTCAAAAAGGTTACGACATGCATGACAATGTCAGGAAATAATATAAAACAATTAATTAAAGTCCATCCTCGTGATCTAATTTGAATACTTCAAAAAGAATAAAAGCTTTTAGGCCAATATGAGAATTAATATTAAGATAGGTAAGCAAATAATTGTTGTTTATGTTGGGGAGTCGTGCACTTAAAAACATCTTTCAAACATTTTTAATTTTGTCGAGTTCGAGCTGAGCTGGGTTATGTCATGCCACACTTTTGAAGTTCTTAAAATATTTATTTATAAACATCATAATGGTTTATTTTGTTGTTCGTTTTCAATAAAATGGTTTCAAAAAACTGACTGGCTCTTGCCCGGGTCACTCTTGTACCATAAGCCCATAATAAATCCTAATCGCAATCACATTATATCTCTAAACCTGGAACTATAACCCTAAAAGCAAACCCTAATCCTATCTCCCAAATCTAACTATATAATTCCTAAATGACAAGTGATCGTTGGTCACGATAATGCGATCGACCAAATATATCAATTATTGGTGAATGTGGTTAAATGTGCAAGGGGACCAAGTGGCAATGTACTGAGTATTAGTGACATGGGGTAAAATTTGCGAGGGGACCAAGTGGCAATGTACCAAGTATTAGTGAGATGTGGTGAAATTTGCGAGGGGACCAAGTGGCAATGTACTGAGTATAGTGAAATGTGGTCAAATTTACGAGGGGACCAAGTGGCAATGTACCAAGTATTAGTGAGATGTGGTGAAATTTGCGAGGGGACCAAGTGGCAATGTACTGAGTATAGTGAAATGTGGTCAAATTTACGAGGGGACCAAGTGGCAATGTACCAAGTATTAGTGACATGTGGTAAAATATGCAAGGGGACCAAGTGGCAATGTACCAAGTATTAGTGAGATGTGGTCAAATTTGCGAGGGGACCAAGTGGCAATGTCCCGAGTATTAATAAAATGCGGTCAAATATGCGAGGGATCAAGTGGCAATGTACCAAGTATTAGTGGAATGTGGTCAAATATGCGAGGGGACCAAGTGGCAATGTACCAAGTATTAGTGAGATGTGGTGAAATTTGCGAGGGGACCAAGTGGCAATGTACTGAGTATAGTGAAATGTGGTGAAATTTGCGGGGGGACCAAGTGGCAATGTACCAAGTATTAGTGAGATGTGGTGAAATTTGCGAGGGGACCAAGTGGCAATGTACTGAGTATAGTGAAATGCGGTGAAATTTCCGAGGGGACCAAGTGGCAATGTACCAAGTATTAGTGAGATGTGGTGAAATTTGCGAGGGGACCAAGTGGCAATGTACTGAGTATAGTGAAATGTGGTGAAATTTCCGAGGGGACCAAGTGGCAATGTACCAAGTATTAGTGAGATGTGGTGAAATTTGCGAGGGGACCAAGTGGCAATGTACTGAGTATAGTGAAATGTGGTCAAATTTCCGAGGGGACCAAGTGGCAATGTACCAAGTATTAGTGAGATGTGGTGAAATTTGCGAGGGGGCCAAGTGGCAATGTACTGAGTATAGTGAAATGTGGTCAAATTTACGAGGGGACCAAGTGGCAATGTACCAAGTATTAGTGAGATGTGGTGAAATTTGCGAGGGGACCAAGTGGCAATGTACCAAGTATTAGTGGAATGTGGTCAAATATGCGAGGGGACCAAGTGGCAATGTACTAAGTATTAGTGAGATGTGGTGAAATTTGCGAGGGGACAAGTGACAATGTCCCGAGTATTAGTGACATGTGGTCAAATTTCCGAGGGGACCAAGTGGCAATGTACTAAGTATTATAGTGAAATGTGGTCAAATATGCGAGGGGACCAAGTGGCAATGTACGGAGTGGTCAAATATACAAGAGGACCAACTGGCAATGCACCGAGAATCAAATTTAAGAGGGGATCTAATTTACGAGGGAACCAAGTGGTATTGTATCATGTATTGGTGAAATGTGGTCAAAGTTGTGAGATGACCAACCAAGTGGTAATGCACCGAGTAGCATAGTTAAATGTGCGAGATGACCAAGTAGCAAATTATACATCAAGTACCGAGTAATGTACCGAGTATATCATTGGTGAATGTGGTCAAATACGAGAGGACCAAGTGGCAATGTAAAGTGGCGGCGCTATGGGGGAGGGGGGACAAGGGGTGCATTTGGCCCCAAATATTTGTCTTGCCCCCCCAGTTTTGAGGCAAAAACCCCCCAATTACGTAAATTTCCGCTGTTTGCGGCAATTTTGCGCAAAATTGTTGGGTTTGCCCCCTATAGTGCACGTTGCCCCCTCCCCCGAAAAAAATTCCTGGTGCCGCCACTGGCAATATACCGAAAATTAGTGAAATGTGCGAGGGGACCAACCCAGCAAACACAAAAACGTTTTAAAAACGTTTTAAATTAATTATATGTTGGCTTTTGGTTTAGGTAAAAACGTTTTAATAACATTAAAATGTCGGGTTATATAAAGGTCATGATAACGTTTTAAAACGTTTTGTATGAAAACACACTACAACAATATTTTTAAATGTTTTCATAAAATGTTATTGTAAACTATTTTTGCAAACATTTTTGCCAAATATTGTGTCAATACTTAAATAACATTATGTTAAAATATTTGAGGCCAGCAAACACAGAAATGTTCTTAAAATGTTTTTTTCAAAACCTTTTAATAACATTTAAATGTCGGGTTATATAAAGGTCATGAAAACGTTTTTAAAACGTTATTGAAAATATTTTGGGCAAACATTTTTCGCAAAATATTTGTACAACCCCAAAATAACATTCTGTTTAGAATGTTTTGTATCAAGTTTTCAAAAATGTTTTTGGAATGTTATTAAAACGTTTTTATACCCTTTATATAACCCGACATTTAAACGTTTTCTGTGAAACAATTTTGTTTGTCGAGCTGTAGATTATCAAAAAATGTTTTTTAAGGTTATGAAAACGTTTTATACTCTTAATATACCCTTTATATAACCCGACATTTAAACGTTGTCTGACAACATTTTATAACCTTTTGCGAATGATGTCGAAAACGTTTTGTGTTTGCTGGGAAGTGGCAATGTACTGAGTATCGGTGAAATGTGGCCAAATTTACTAGGCCAAATTTACGAGGGAATCAAATGGCAATGGTCCAAGTGAAATGTGCGACAAAGAAGTGGCACTGTACCGAGTAGGTCTATCAGTGAAATGTGGCCATATTTACGATGACCAAGTGGCAATATGTATCGAGTATTAGTGAATATGGTCAAATTTACGAGGGGACCAAGTACAGTGGCAATGTATCGAGTATTAGTGGAATGTGGCCAAATATGCGAGGGGACCAAGTGGCAATGTACTAATAGTGAAATGTTACCACGTTACGGTATATTTTTTCTGAATAGAAACCAGGCCCAATCGCCAGTTCTGCCTTTCAGACCCTTTTGACTGTTTTGATTTTGACTGTTCGCAGCTCCAAAAGACCCCATTTTACCGGTATGCCGTCAGCTCCCAAAGACCCACCACAAATTCCGGGGAAGCATTACCCACCAAAAATGTATGATATGTATCTCCTCCGGGGTTCTGACAGAACGCCGGCCTTAAACCAACCCATTTCTCACCTGCACTCTTGCCTCTGTTAAATCCACTTTTTTGGCGAGTTCCTCTCGTAAGAAAGCGTCCGGATAATGGGTCCTTTCAAACACCCTTTCTAGTGCGTCTAGCTGCGCTGTTGTAAATGTTGTACGATTTCTTCTCTGTTTCTTTCTTTTGGCCGCAGCTGCCGCCGCCGAGCAATCTAAAAATGAAGATAATGAAAATGATGATGATTAGTGGATGTGATGAGTAACATTCATTATCATTGCGACTGGGATATTCCAGTTGAATCCGTACACCCCCCCTGAAATCTACACCCTCTGTGTGGGAGATTAGGGTTAGGCCTATGTCTTTCATATCATAGGGGTGTATGGATTTAAACTGGAATAGCACAATCAATTCACCATCATCGTGATTGTAAGGTCCATGTCATAATATTATTTAGTACATTATACATGACTTTGTATAATGCTCTAAATTCCAGTGATATCGGATCTGAAAGTCATGAAATGTGACTACAGACATGTATTTAATATTTTTCTACAAACAAACAAAATTCACAATGAAATATGTTATCTTTTTTGTTAAAGGATGTATCAAAATATTGTAAAGTAACCCATCGGCTGCTCTCCGGCTTCTTCAAAGTACACCAAAGGTTCTCCAAAGTGGTCTAAACATGCTAAAGGAGCACTTAGAGATTGGTTCTATATAGGCCTAAGGAACCTTTTTGGGTTCTTGAATATACAAATAAAGAACCCTTGAAGAACCTTTCTTTTCTAAGGGTGCTCCCAGCTGGACAACAAAGGTTGTAGGATCATAGGATGCATCTTTTTTCTACTACACTTGAAATTATAAGAATAGACAAATTTGTTAAGGGATGGGGTATGAACGTTTGGACAGTATTTATTGTGGGACATTAGCATATCAGACATATCGAATTGCATTCTGAATACGAAGAATGTCCTTCTGATATCAAATAATTTTGATTTTTGAAATTCGCAATGTAATACACATTTTATGGCAAATGATTAAAATTGATAGGCCTATTTTTGATATTTAACAGTACTCGAAGTAAACTTTATAAATCTGATGATTTATACTTAAAGTGTGTGTAGGTGGGATGAAAAACCGACGATCAATTGAAAATTTTGACCTTTCGTATTGAAGATATGGATTTTTTTTCCCAAAACACAAAAAAAAATTAGGTCTTTTTGGAAAAAATCCATATCTTCAATATGAAAGGTCAAAATTTTCAATTGATCGTCGGCTTTTCCTCCCAGCTACATACACTTTAAGAATATGTCATTAGATTTATAAAATTTACTTCGAGGACTGTTATATATCAAAAATGTGAAAAATATCAAATTTTAATAATTTGTCATAAAATTTGTATTATATCGTGAATTTCAAAAATGAAAATTATTTGATATCAGAAAGACATTCTTCGTATTCAGAATGCAATTCGATATGTCTGAGGTGCTCTCATGTCCCACAAAAAATACTGTCGAAACGCTCAAAACGCTCATTCCAGATCCCTTAAGTTGTAGAAATGCCATAAAAAGGGAATAAAAAGATGACTATTGTCCCTCTTCAGTTTATATTATGAGGTCTTGTGGTAGCTGGTGTATTATAGTTGTTGGTGGTGTAGATGGTGGTAGATGGTTATGGAGTTATTGGTGATGCAGGGTGTGTTGGTGGTGTTGGGTGTGTTGGTGATGCTGGGTGTGTTGGTGGTGTTGGATGTGTTGTGTTGGTGATGTCGTTGGTGATGCTGATGTTGGTCTTGGTCTTGGTGGTGGCTGGTGTTGTAGATGTTGTTGGTGATGTAGATAGTATTGTTGGGTGTGTTGGTGATGTTGTTGGAGGTGCTGACGTTGGTCTTGGTCTTGGTGGTAGCCTACTCATCTGGTGTAGATGGTGATGGCGTTGTTGTTGGTGGTGCTGACGTTGATCTTGGTCTTGATGGTATGGTTGTTGTTGCTGCATGGTGTAGATGGTGGTAGATGGTGATGGCGTTGTTGGTGGGGGTGTGTGTGTTGGTGATGTGGTTGGGCCGCGTGGTGTGCATGGTGGTAGTTTACATGATGGAGTTTTGTTAAGTGTTTTTGACGTTGATATAAGTACAGTTTCTGCATATATCCGCATTTCTAAATTTCAGTCGATTTTAATGCATATCTGGCACATATTGTTTGTTACTTTTGTTCATAATAGGCCTACACTCTTTACATTCGAACTTGACCGCAGATTCCTAGGACATGACCCTCATAACAGAAGATTACAGGGCATAAGGAGAGTACAGACATTATGGTGAAAATGTATACATATTATATGTCTGCCATGTCTACAGCATGGAAAACAACGGAAATGTGGATCAAATCTCGATTTGTGAGCTTAAAGATTATCATTTGAAACAATCCAGACACGAATAGACACTAGTAGTAGACCTCATAGCCCTGTATGACATGCAGGCAGGGTACACTTGAAGGAAAATTTGACTTCTGCACGTCATTGTTTTGAATAGACTGGAATAGAGAGAGAATACTGAATTATGGTGTAGCTGGGATTTTTTCGGGATGGTAGGGGTACTCCATGTATAGAGGTACGGAGCCCAAAGTTGTCCTCAAAATTGACAAAGTAAACAAACAAGAGCACCAATGATGGTGTAAATCCCTGCATGGCCTAATTGATTGAGACTTCATAAACTGGACATTTATGCAGTCTGGTTCAAACTTTGTTAGAGCCTTTTGGCATAGTTAATGGTCCCTTTCTTGCAATGTCTTTGACAATATCCAAACGTATACTAGCTTAAAGAAAACCATGATCACTTTGACCTAGGTAACCTTTGCCCATGGATGATCTTGGATTGTTTTTAATATTCGCGTCTCATGCCTCCAAATTATGTCCAGCAAGTATTTGCCCAAAGCGAGCCACTTTCTGAAATTCCAGAAAAATTGGGTGACCTTCGATCAGTATTGTCCTTCACACCTCACTTGACCCTTTTCGCACGAAGTTCAAGTTCAAGTCTTGACCAACACTGGTAATGGCCCTCCGAATTAATGAACTTATGGAGTAAAACCTGTCGACATGCCAGAAACCCCTTTCGGAGAACTGACCGTTCGGATCAAAGATCGTTCGGAATAAAGCACTTTTGGAGCAACATATTCTTCGGAGCAAAAACCATTCGGAACAAAACTTCGTAATTCGGACTATACATGTATGTAGATCTGTACCACCTTCATTCAAAATCAAAAAGGTAGATCATTTGATCTCAAGTTGTGGAGTAAAGTATTAAGTTATTGTGTCAACATATTCATATGAAATGTCATTCTATAAATGACATTCAAGTTTAGGGATGAAATCAGAACTCGACCGGCGGTCGGTCACCGGTTCCGGGCGGTTCCTTCCGGTTGGAGCCGGTTTCCATTGTTCTAAACAATGGAACGCGGTTCAACCGCCGGTAACCGCCGGTGAACCGACGGTCGAATTTTGATTTCATCCCTTAAGACCTGTGCACTGGTTAAGGAACATGTTGGAGATGATAGTCAAACTCGTTCTCAAAACACAAGGTCAATTTCGCTATGATTGACGATATACAAGTTCATTAACGTGGACATCACTCGGAAAAAGAGAGTTAAAGTTCGTGAATACCAAAGGATCATGTAGCTTCCGGCGTAACTGGTATTGACTTTGGTGTTCAGCTCTGGAAGAGATCACACACAGAATCACATTTCATTTTATGTTCAAAGTCTTTTGAAAAAAATGTAGGCCTTTCTAGTTACTAGTAACATGTTACTGTATGAAACTTTACGCAGTTTTGAATATCTCGGGATGAGGGATGAGAGGAGTAGGCCTACTTCTTAATCTAAAAATTGGTGACGGGACTGACGGTGATGATTGGCCACATTGACTTCAAATATCAGCAATAGGCCTACAATGCAGCTTCGTGTTAACATTTTCATTAAAATTAAATAAATACCGGGACAAAAATTGGTAAAACCTCAAGTTCCGATGTGATAGCCTGTTTCAGCCCCCAAATTATCCTGATTTTGGCTAATCTTAGCATCAAAATTGAAAATCGCAGGCATTTAGTAAATTCAATTTGGGAAGGGTAGCGGGATGACTTCGCAATTATGCCCCCCATTTGCCTTTAGAAATTTCAGCCGGTTTATCAGTATACCATGCACTACAGGGTACTTGGAACCCAAGTTCACGATGAATGTACTAACATTGACATATACGTTACATCTTCTCGGATCCGGATCCGTGCATTTCACCACAAGTTTGTGTTTATTTCGTGGCCCGATTAAAAATTAGTTGAATTTTGACCACATAAAAAGTCTTTTTGTCACATGAATAAAAATAAATAGCATCTTCGACAACGAGCGATATTCCGGATACCGGAGGGAGATTTCGGATTTGCGGTGACCCGAAGTAGAGTAGGTCGAGTGAAAAATCGGGTGCATATAGGAGCATGATGGGAGGCGGGTTATGATCAGACAGGCGGGATGTACCCGATGTACTTTTGAGTTTCAAGCTGATGCTAAACATCATGATAGTAAATTGTTTGTCGTGTTTAGTTTCCAATGCATGACGTAGATTCGGGAATGAGCCTTGGGCTAAAACAAAGTCGTCATCAAATACACATTATAAATACTATGTTCTCCCATCATGAACAAACAATGTTTACTGAAGTTTTTACTATAGGCTACTTCTTGGGCGATAAAAAGTTTGCCGCAGCTGGTCTCTAATCTATATATATTCTTCTAAAAGATCATCACGAGGAAATATAAACATGTAAACAAACGAACAAACAAATAAATAAATAAACAAACAAATATTATAATCATCATTTGGGCGGACGCATGTCACCAGAAATGCACGTTTTACCTATGAAAATTGGGAAATTCAGAGATTTCTTATTTTGATTCAATAAAAGTGGGGGTTTGGTTGCCGTTTTGCGCGTGGCACAGTTAAAAATGAATATAGTTTTACAGAACCCGTAAAGGAACGGGGAAAAACGTGAATTTACATTTTCCTCTTCAGTTTCCTTAATTGTCAATCGATGGCCATTTTCACAAATTTCGTGGAACTTGCTGCCGTAAATAATCACAGGGTCTCCCATCTTTCTTGGTCGGGGGGGGGGGCAAAATAAAAATTTCGAAGGAAAATAACTTGACCCTGTCACGGTAGATATATATTTTGGTGGCAAAAGGACTCCTTGTCCCATTTTCTCTTTCATTTTTTGTCGGTGCACATTTAATTTTCTCTTTCACTTTTGGTTGGGGTGGGGTAACTCCTCTGTCCCACCTGCCCCCATTGGCTATGCTACTGGATAACCATTATGTAAATTTGAAAAGGTTATTTCACCGGCATCAGAATTTCCAGGAATTAGCGAAAATAGCCGTTGATTCTTGACTCTTCAAACAAGCCATTGATTAACAACAATTCCGTATCCCGTACTTTAAATAGGAAAAGGGAAATTTGTTGTTAGGTATTCATGTGAATCTAACAGAATTTGTGAATTTCCTGTGCGATTTTCTACGTTTATTTTCCCTACTTACACTCTAAGAAATAAAAGTTCTAAATAGGTTCTAAAGTTGTCTTTTCAGTAAACCCTTGGAGATTATCTAAAGAACCAAAAATGGTTCCAATACTCCAAAAATGGCCCAAAAATGTGATATCTCTCTAAATTCTAAAGAGTGAAAAAGTCAATCCTCCTCGGAGTGACTCTTCGTTTCGGGTCAATCGAAAAAATTGACATTTCAATCTACCAAGAGTGAAAATCACATTTATTATATTAATCAAGTTTATTTATGTTTATTAAATTTAAACACACTTCAATCGAGAGAGATTGTGCTGAGGGAACACTCTGTGAAAAGATTGAAAATTTCACTCTAAAATGATTGAAATTTCACTCTTTGCAGAGTGAAAATTTTACTCGTATGGAGGAAAATATGTGATTTTCACTCTTGGTAGATTGAAATGTCAATCTTTTCGATTGACCCGAAGAGTCACTCCGAGGAGGATTGACTTTTTCACTCTTTGGAATTTAGAGAGTACAGAACCGTTTTCGGTTCTTTAGCTTTAGAGAACGTTAACCTTTAAGGGTTCTCCAAAATTAAAGAACCTTTTTAGAGGTTCAAGAGGGAGGGTTCTCCTGAGAGGACAAACAGGTTCTATCTAGACCCTTTATTCTTAGAGTGTACGGGCTCTGTAAAACTATCACGTATGCTATAAAAAGCATGCTAATCACACTTACCATGCATGCTTACGTGGTCAATAACCGACTCATCATTGCTTGTCCGAAACTGTTCTATATATTTTAAGAGGCAAGGGGGTTAAACCAGGGATTTAAGCGTTTCAGTATAGACTTGCGTATAAAACTGATCTATGTCCGAACCAAAATGGCTGAACTTTGTGATGATGTATGGCAGATGGGAGGGAGGGGTTGAGGAGTGATGGAGGGAGGAAAAGAATGCAGAAATGGGTGGACAAGGGGGGGGTGTTATCATACGAATCTTCTGGACAAACAAACAAACAAACAAACAAACAAACAAACAAACATTCAAACAACCCCAACAATTACGCAAGCAAACAAACACTTGAAGTGACTACGGTAGTTTTGGTATAAACACAACTTGATTTTCAATGATGTAAACACGGTGAAGGGGATGCTAACACCAGCCAGCGAGGGAAGGAATCAAGGAGAGGCCTTGGTGTGGCGGCGAACTCCGCGTTGTATCACAATGTTGAACTTGACTCAATAAGCCTCGGCTTATATATTTTGCTGCAAAATCCGTTATATTCAAAGACTTTTCCAAAACACGTGTCCGTCTTTTATCACCACGTTATCCCAGATTTCAGTCAGTATTTGTTACTTATAAATATCGCTTGACGACAATGGCTTTAGAGGATTTTAAATGCATGCACTGTGTTCTGGAATTCAGTACAATGACTGATGTGATATATCAGAAAACAAGATGTTTCATCTATAAGTTGCCACATTATTTACTAGCAGAGGCCACATGGTAATCCTAAATATACTTTTAGTTCTATATTTCTGTAGTACTTTTACTAGTAGAACTTGGCATTACAAATCGATGTTAAGTTATTTTGAGCAGAATAATTTGCAGGTGCAATGGCATAAATGCCCGACTTGCACCACTTAAAAGTTATTAAACTGCAACTGTTGGGGTGTTAATTTGAGCTTTATGAAGGATGTACTTTACCCTGCAAAAACAGTGTTTAGAAATCGAGGACAGATGTTTGTTTACAAACTAGCATTTAAATACTTTAATGTTTAGATCCTAAACACACTTATATGATTATGTGTTTAGATGTTTCAGATATAAACATTTAAATGTTTAGATGTTTAAGATATAAACATTTAAATGTTTAGATGTTTAAGATATAAACATTTAAATGTTTAGATGTTTAAGATATAAACATTTAAATGTTTAGATGTTTAAGATATAAACATTTAAATGTTTAGATGTTTAAGATATAAACATTTAAATGTTTAGATGTTTAAGATATAAACATTTAAATGTTTAGATGTTTAAGATATAAACATTTAAATGTTTAGATGTTTAAGATATAAACATTTAAATGTTTAGATGTTTAAGATATAAACATTTAAATGTTTAGATGTTTAAGATATAGGCCTAAACATTTAAAGTGTTAGTGCTAGACATTTAACTTTTTAAACACTAATCTCTCCTCAATTTTTAAACACAGTTGCAGGGTCTGATGGAATGTTTTCAAGAAATTTACATCTGATGTTAAACAGGGTAGGCCTATAGACATAATTATTTAATTCATGCCGTTTGTTTCGACACAGTCTCTCACTTCATCGTAGGCAACCGATCTGTATTCAAACGCAGTCAACAAACAAACAAATAAGCCTCTCAACAAACAAACAAATAAACAAACAAGCAATACTTACCATCATCATGACTCGTATCCGACATAACTCCTTCGTGTGCTCGGGCTCCAACCGGTAAGACTTGCTGATGATGTTGCGCCGCCGCCGCCGCTGCCGAATGTACTTGTTCAAGGGATGCCGGGTCTGAGAAATCGACGTTTTCAAGGTTCAATAGATGGGACACGGAGAAGTTTCTCCCTTGGATCGTCAAGGTATCAGGTAGCGTTGTTTGCTGTGTATGTGGCGGGGTATATGCCGTAGCTGTTCCTAACTCCATGTTCAATGATGAAGATGAAATTGATAATTGATATTATCAATTTGTATGTGTAATTTGGTATATGTTCCCAATCGCACGATTGAAATTCGTATAGTTGTGTATAAGTAGGAACTTCGTATAATTGGTTGAACGATGGAGTAATGCAAATAACTGGTTGATTTTATTATCAAGGTGTGATTGCTTAATAAACACAACAGAACTGGAAATGATGACGAAGTGGAAATCAGCAATAAAACTAGAAAATGATCCACATAGGTGCTGCAGTGCGTCTATTTAAAGGTGAATAAAAAATACGCACGTCCCGCTTGGCATCGACTCCAAACCACAATATATCTCTTTTATTTGTACGGAAACATTTCTAAAAGCAAAAGCCGACCTCAAACTCCCAAGACAATATCCAAGTTATCCATAATATTTTTCTCCATCAAATTGTTACAATTGACAACAGCGTATAACAAATTTGTACAATTCCGAATTTTTAAATGATTGTGCCCGCCCACCGGGGATTTCAAAATCGGTCCGCTGGGTCCATATCATTCGCCAGAGCTTGTCCAAGAATTACGTTGCACTGATCTAGACTGTGTTGGAATCGTCCATATGATTGATAAATATGACTCTGGCTTGCTATGATTTCGTCCTCATGGGAGTGACCATAGATCAAATAAGCAGATGTTTAGGATTCGGTGTCGACGTACTTTCCTCAGCATATTATTACCCAGGCAGGACTCAGACTATACTGGTTTGTATGACATCCCATGCATCTTGGTGTCGATGTAATCCAGGTTGACGGGTGCGCAGGCTTGCTAACTCTACGACTAGGTTGAAAATGCGATATCACTGACATGTTATGGTTAGGAGGAGTCTCAGATCGTAGACGAAGTGTAATTGGGCGAGTTAAGTTGCGTCAAAAGTTTACAGCCAATCAAATATAACGTTTCATGTTTGTATTAGGCCTACATATTGGTCAGGGTCAATAAAACAAAATAAGCAAAGACACAAACTTTTTTCAAGCAGAATGGTACAAGAATAACGATTTTGATCGTGTTTCCATGCCCCACAACAACGAATAATAGGCCTAACTGGCGGCACTAATGGCTCTCCGTGGTCCGTTTAGACAAATTTGCTCAAAGTATTTAATTAATGTGGTCACTCGCTGATTCACTCACTCTCCCACTCACTCACTCACTCACTCACACCCCCACTCACTCACTCAATTCATTCACTCAATTCATTCATCAATTCGTTTGTTTGTTGTTAGACCTGGGACCTATTATAATGTATAATGTGGAGCGGCCTATCGGGTGGGAATTACGGTACATGTAGGTCAATCGTGCAATCTCATAACCCTCTCGCACACTCGTCATGGATTTGGTTAGTTTTTTCCCTTTTCTATTGCTACCATTTTGGCATACATTTTATAAACTGAAAGTAGGCTACAAGTATTACCAGGGCTGTCAACTTTTTGGAATTGCTTGGCGTGAGACAGAGGCATACCGGGATTTGCCGACTCCAAACGTTCATTTTGAACCACAATTATGTGAGTCACGGCGCTCGAGAACGTGAAAAGCGTTGGGGGGGGTAGGAACAACAAATTATTCATGACAATGCGTGAGATTTTACTTATTTTCCAGCTTTTGGCGTGAGATTTACTACCTAGGCGTGAGATTATACTACCTTGGCGTGAGACCGTGAGAAAGTGACCCAATGCGTGAGACTCACGGTCAATGCGTGAGAGTTGACAGCCCTGAGTATTACATCTGTTCAGTGCTCTGGATCCATATCCCGGCTCTGGATTATATTTTGATGATTTTTCCTTTCAACAATATTCAATAAGAAATTTTACAGTGTATTGAAAAGCCCCCTCTCTTGTCTGTTCCTAACTAACTAAAAACTTTTTGGTTTGATTGACAGCAACGGAGAATAACGACAGTTCATTGGACACCAGTTCGCTTAGCTCCTCCTATCAATCAATTATCTTTTGCTGATACCCACGTAAAACATTGATAATGAGATTTTGTGAATGCAAAAGAAATCCTGTATTACAACGGGAATATTATTCCAGGAGCAAGTTTCCCTGGTTACGATAGCGTTTAGTTCTAATTAATATTTTGTGCTTTTAGAGATTTAAAAATATTTATTTTCATTCATTTAAAGTATATATACCCTTTAAATAGTACCAGTTTAATTACAAACAGGTATAAAATTATATAAATTAATTTTATTCGGACATTTATGAGTAAAAAATATTTATTTTTATCTTCTAGGAAAATAAATACATTTTTCGTACTAGAAATCTGGAATACATGCGTTGTTGTTTTGGTTGCGGTACACGAAGCACAGCGATTTTTATGGTATAATTTTACGGATTTCAAGCTTAAAATGACATCAAGAGAAGATACAAAGACGTATCTCTCCAAGCGGGAGATCCCGCAGTTATTTGAGGTAAGAAAACAATGTTGAAATGGTCCAGATTGAGTATAAACAGTAGCACTAGCAGGGTGTAATTTAAGCTTACTTATTTTTTGTTAATACTACAAAATTTTGCGTAACATAGCGAATTTGCTATTCAAAATGTCAATTGTACTACACTACAGGCTTTTGCAAAGACCTTTCACACTGCTGCCGAACAATCGGCCGCGGCTACCTATGCTATGCATATTTTCTATATTGATTGGCGAATGAGGTGCTGTGCCTGTCCGTTGACTGTTCTGATTCACTCGGTCGGACATCCGGACCGGGAACATTGACATTGTCCCTTTCGTCCCCTTTGCACAAGCGCCGCGATAGCAACCAGCTCGAGAAAGGGGAACTGCACATGCGCACACTGGTTTTACAAGGGCTTCAAGGCTATTTCCCCTTTGTTTGTGAGGGTTAAGGTCCATTCATACTTCCACTGCATTTGCGATGCGATGCGTTGCTTTGCTGCACTGCATCGTACTGCAAACTACTGCATTGCGATATCAACTGATATCCATGATATCTCAATAAAAAACTTAATAACTTGGAAATGCAATGAGTGCGGCAAAAAATAATCTATATATCAGCATCGCAAAGCAATGCATCGCAAATGCGGTGGTAGTATGAACGGACCTTTTAGGGACCTCCTTCTCATCGGGATTTTTTGTTGTCAAAACTCAGTGGTAGCGCGTACCGTAACTAACTGGCAGCAGGGGTTGGCGTTAGTACGTCGCGCATTGAGCAATGTGACGCGCGACGCACGGGTGCATAATATGCACAGACCAACTTTCCGTGCCAGAGAAATAGAAAAGAAAAGAAAGGAAGACAAAACTGAAAGGAGAAATGTAAGAAATGGTAGATTTATAAAATAATGCATGGGAACGGGGCTCAATAAATGAATAACATGGAAACGGAAATCACGAGCTAAGCAGCATGGGAACAAAATAGACCTATGCAAAAGAAACTGAAGAGAAAGAAAGGAGCTAAATGAATAGAAAAAAAAGAAGAAGACAAAAAAGGTAGGCCTACGGGTAGGCCTATTATACAGGTTATGATTACAGTAACTAAATGAAACGGGAGTAAACTAAAGTAGGTATGTTCATAAAATTTTGAAGTTCAATATTTTTAGCTGAAAGTTCTTTCATTTGAAAGAGAATCAAATTACCTAAACAATAAGGGGTCAATCATGTTTCTAGTGCATATACTTTTGAAGTTACAGACAAAAATAGTGTCACCAAATTGACCAAAATTTTGTGTGTGAAATTGTGACAGCAGGCACATGTACAATGTACACTACTGTATGTGACCCCAGATGACCTCCTATTCTTTACTGTAAGAAAGCTGTTTTGGATGGTCTTGATTTACACACAAATTGCTTTTGAGCTAAATCAAGTGTCAACTTGGTGGAACATGGATTGCACTATGTGATAGTTTATGAATCCAGTATCATGCCAGTACCAACATAAGTCAACATCACTTAGGTTTTGGTTGTCAGAATTAATTTTTAGTAATTTTTTCCATTGAGCCCCACAGTAAAGCCATTTTTGGACTGTACAGGCACATTCCACTTCCCTATGGACGAATAGCGCCACCTATAGTGTGTGATATGAGCCTGACTAACTAAAGAGGGAAAGAAAGAAACTAATCAGGAAAATTAAGGGAAAAAAGAAGTTAAAATTAGAAACTAATCTCGAAAAATAAGAAAAATAAATAACAACTGAAGGAAACGGGAAATCACAAGCTAAGCAGCTGATAAAAATGAAGCTATAAAGGGAAACGTATAAGAAAGGATAGATTTAGAAAATAATGGGAATGGGGTTAGGCCTAGATAGATAAATAACATGGAAACGGAAAATCACAAGCTAAATAGCATTTTGTTTTAATGGAAACAAACTAGGCCGTGCAGAATAAACTGTAAAGAAAAGGGAGATGCAAGAAGGGACAGGTTTAGAAAAATAAAATTAACCTTTCAATGATTCTACCTTTTCAGTAATTCCTCCTGTTTTAGTGATCGCTCCCATTTACTAATCTAGCGGGGACCCGCGCGAAGCGCGGGTATCCCGCTAGTTAAGCACTATTTTATCAGTCTAAATCCGTTGAGGTTCGCCAGTGAACCTCATTGCAAGTACTGTTTTTTTAATTTTTTTTGTATGAATAACGCACGATATGTTACGATATATACTGAAAATTTCCCCTGGTGTAGTGGTTACGGATCTCGCCACCCACGCAAAGGGTCCGGAGATCGATTCCCATCCCCGGCGATGAGTAGAAATTTTTCTTCTTCTTTTTTCTTTGAATTTAAAATTATTTATTTTCATGTGAAAATGTATATATTGCACTGGGAAATATATTTTGTGCATTTTTTTTCTGTAATGGGGCCACCCGGCCAATAGAGCTAAAAACGGATCTTGGCTCCGAGAAAAAATAATTGCGTCCGTCGTGCAGGCAGTGTTGCCGTCATATTGTCTGTTTTGTTTACGCTTTTGGCTGTTGCCACATTGAATAATGTAGTCCACCATCGTCTGACAGTGCAGTAGTTGTAGTCCTTGCCCCTATAATATACATATATCTTACTTGTCACCAATGCGCTATAATTTTTGAGAAAAATGCAAAAATAGGCACAAAATTGGCCAGGGGTGTAGTACCTCCTTAACTGCACCAAATGGATGTATTTTGTCGTAAAGCTTTGATGAGAGCATACTTCTGCAATGTTAAGGTTAGCAACTAGATTATAAACTGTTGCGATTTGGTAGTTCACAGCATCTTGCGAATTGAGCTTTGGCAAAAATTGCATTGATCATTCAATAGCGAGTGTGTAGAAGAATTCAAATATCACAGATATACTTTTGTAGCCAGGTCCTGTGGTTCTTGAGTTATGTTGTAAAGAGAGGGTTGAAACAACAACACTTTTGTAAAACGTACATACATATAAACCATTTACAACAACAAATCAAGCAATTTTTAGGATTTGTAGAATAAACTTATGCAAAACATCAAAGTGTTATTTTTCAATAATGATTTAAATAATGAAAAATTTTTGGCTGCTTCGACCAACAATACCTCGTCTACCCTCAACATTACAAGATGACTGTGAAGCATAGTGTGTATGCGTATGCTTTACGCATTATTAATTTTGCTCCCATATGGATGCATGTGAGTTGCGCCTTGTCAACACCGCAGAGACGCTAGGTAAAATCCAACATGGGTTCAAAATAGGCATACGGTAGGCCTCATCAAAAAACACAATTTTTATTAGGCAGAAAACAAGGTTTGCTTTTAAAAGCAACATTTTCCTGGAAAATTGCCACCAAATAAGATAGATTATAATAAAAAAATGTTTGGATATATAGAGGGCAGGATTTTTTTAAGTCACAAATTATGCCTGCTAATTCAAAAATGTAAACAGTCAAGAAGTTTCCACCACAAGATGTTGTTTACATACAATGTAATAAATTCTTTCTCAGTTTAATAAATTTGACAATTTAAACTATTACAATTTTTATTGAAAACTTCAAATGACATTTTAGAGATCAATCAACTACACACTGATTACAGTGGATTTAAACTTACTTGATGACATGAGTTGTCAACACAGCAGCTAGCCACCCGTCAGACGGGAAGTTTGCTCCTGGGACGGGCAAAATTAATGCCTTTTACAGATGCTACATTATAATAAATTAATTGTAGGTGTTGAAAGGCTATTGGCCTTTTTAGTAGACCAGATTTGCAAAACAAGGTCATAGCAACACATATTTGAGCTCTTTGGTCCCCAAATGCAAATGGACTGGAGTACCGTATTCATTCCAATAAGCGCCCAGGGCGCTTAACAAAGTCATTTTGGGTGGGCGCTTATTTTTTACCTCGTTTACCTAATTTTTTCGTAAGGGGCGTTTATTAGAGACAAATTTACGTATGTTATAAAAGGGTACTGAGACATTCTAATAGCTTTTCTGATGCAGGAATTGTTTTGCAAGTTTACGCCAAACTTGCAGTCCTGCAGCTATTTCACTGTATCGACATCTATCTGTAACTTCAACATGAATGGTACCCTTTAGCAAATTGAAAATACCCTAGGTGGACGCTTATTCATGCGCGTATTTTGGGGGGGGCTTTGAGGCTTAGCCTCGGGTCAAAGTAGAGGCGACAAAAAGCGAAGGGGCGGAAGAAGAAAGGGCGGCAAAAAAACAGGGGCGGTATAAACGAGGGGGCGGCAAAACGAATTGGCAAATAAAAAAAGGGCGCAAAAAATTGGAAAAGCCAAAAAAATTTTGAAAAAGGGTTGCTTTTAGGGCGCTAGCGCCTAAATTCCTTTTGTTTTTTTTGTTTTGTTTTTTTTTGCTCGTCAATTTTTCAAACGACCGTGAAAAAAATTGGGTCAACCTTTTCGGGCTGTTAAAGAAGGGGCGGCAAAATTGTTTTTTTCTTCAGCCCCCCAGGGTTGGGGCGGCCACGGTACGCCACTGTTATTGAGGCATGGGTGCTTATTGGAATGAATACGGTAAATGTTTTAAAGATTAAATTAGGACAGGCAATTTTATTCAATTGATGGCAAACCTCAATTTCAAGCTAAGACCCTGCATGGAGCTTGTGATTTTCAGAACTTTGTAGGGCATTTTTTGACTTTTTGAAAAATAAGATAATTACTCATTAAATTAATATCAAGAATTGCGGTGAGAAAAGCAAGATTTTTGCCTGGGCTTAATTCACGGTCTGATTGAACACTTTCTTTTCTTTTTCAGAGTCTGATGACTGGTTTGATGTACAACAAACCCGAGGATCATATTGGGTACATGCTCAACTGTCTTGGTACTGTCCAAGAAAAACGAGAAACCAACGGCGTCAAGTGGAACAGTTTTGTGGAGGAAGTAAAGCGGACAAGCCCATTACCACCTATTGTTTCTGAGAAGGATAAACAACCAGGCGCTAAAAAAGGTGGGTTTGATGCGATTTAATAATTATTGTAATAAATATGGGTATGGGTATACACGTAGACACACTTACTATAAGCCCACAGCATATTCCGTAGTTTTTAAAAATGTCTTAAATACAAGGGTACACCTGGGTATAAGCACATAAGTAATCTTTGGCTCAATGCAATGTATTTCATTAAAAAAAAAATTTCAATAACTTAAAATGAAATTCAGTTGTTTCATTTTGACACCCTAAATTTCATGTATAAATGAAAGCCCAAGTCATCAATATTTTGACAGAATATGTCAGTTGTGATTAAAAAAAACCTGATTCCTCTTTTGAATTTGAGTTTTGAACTTAGTATCATAAAGCACACTGGAATAAACAACTTGTGTACCGTTGTGTTTTGTTGTGCATTTATATAAATCTAAGATGGAATTAAAAAGACTAGTTTGCATCTGACATCATGTCAAACAGACCCAAAATGCCATACTGCGCAGGTCAGTAACCAATCACTTCATGCCTTTGCCCTGATATCAGAAGCAAACTACAGGTAAATTAAGTAATTCTTGGCCAAGTTCAAACGTATCTGTTGCGTCCATGTAGCGTACTAAGTATGCACACAATGAAGATGTGTGCATGCTTTCTTCTGTACCACACTATGTGGCCACTAGCATTCCGAGTGTTTGAGCTTGGCCAAGAATTACCTGATTTACCTGTAGTCTTTTTAATTCAGTCTCGGGTTATAGTATGGTCATCACATGAAATTCTTTTTGATATTGTTCATTTTTCTCCTTGAGTTGAACTTGTGAAACTTTTGGTGTGAAAAGTTCTGAAGGTTTGGTTTTTATTTAGGGATGTCAATTTTGCTGATAAAATGATGCCTTTAAAGGAAATCTGTACCATAAACTAATCAATGGCTAATATAGTTATATACCACTAAATTAAACATACCAGACGCTCTGTATGAATTTCGGAATATTCCTAACAAAGAAAAAGCACTTTTAATCCTTCGTTTCTGCAATTCAAGGGAGCCGCCATGATAGCTGCTTGCGAATCCTTTCTGCCACAAGCGGTAGTGTAACCTTTCACACATACCCACGGCAAGCGTGTGTTGCTGTATGGCATTTGTGACCCCTACAGCTTAATTTTGGTTTTTAGTGCTGTTTTAACTTTTCGTTCTCAAAAGACATTGTTGATCATAAATATTACTTAAAATACATTTTTTTATGTTCTTCTGTAGTTTTATGGGTAAAAATTGTCGCGTTTTCTTTTGAACGAATGTTGAATCTGAACTTTGGTAGTATTCGCTTCGTGTCACCAAAATTCACGAGGGACGAGGCTTGTGGCACAGATTTCGCTGGTTTCAAAATTGGGGTACCGTTACAGCATAATAAAAAATACATCGGGTATCAATATGGCAGCCACCATGGATCGCAAACTCACCGCTGATCGTCGTAAGGAATTAAAAATTCCTCCTTTATTTGGACGTATATAAGCTTGGGACTTTTACTGTTTGTCGTTTTTATTATTACTGCAACTATATAGCCATTGATTAGTTTATGGTACAGATTCCCTTTAAACCACATTTAACTTATGCTGCAGCTGGGCCCATGACATGGTGTTAATTCAGATTTATTTTGGAGTCAGATATTGGAGCTATCAAATGTGGAGCTTGTATGAGGTAACCTAAGCACACAAAGATTTTCTAAATTATCCTAATGACTTTTCTGAAATTTCAGTTCCAGCACCTCTTGAGGTTTCTTCAGATCCAGTTCATCCACCAGAATTAAGCAGGACAAGTCCACTACCTCCCATTACACCCACCCACGGCAAGAGGAAGTACAGGAATGTCAAATACATATTTGTAATTGGTGAGTGACTGAGTTACAACCAAGGGTGAAAATAGGAAATGGTGAACCAGGGGCTCCTTTTTACACAAAATGACCCCTGGTTCACTTCATTCAACATGGAACCAGGGGCCACTTCTAATCAACAAGGGGCCAATATTTGTTCTGAATAAGTTCATCATGCATTAATGGCTATGCTATGAAATTGAATTTTTGGGTGTAGTGACCACGGGCCAGTTTCTGAAGAAAAGTGTCCCCTGGTCAGCTCCTAAATTTAGATGGGACCAGGGGCCATTTCAGGGATCCTAGCATCCTCTTTTTATGACATTTTTCAGTAGATAATATCCACGAAAAAAATATTATTCTAAAATTTTCAGTTGATTCTGATTTTGTGTTAGCGAGTTATGCATGATTATGTGTATTACACTGCTCCATAGACAATGTGTTGTAATTTCGTTCTGGTGCACCAGAACGCAATTCAAAATTCACAATATCTTTGCTAAACAAATTAATCTGCAAGAAATGTTTTGTACTTAAACATTATGTAGCCAGAGGTTTCCAGTGGTATAAAATATCAACTTTTTTGGAGAAAAGTGGGAGGATGATGCTGTGGGTCTCGACATTCCCTTTTAAGAGATGGTACAGATAGCGCCCCAACGGGAAAAGTCCTCATACTTTGTATGCAATGAGAATTTTTGCATATTCATGAGGTCTTAACATTCAATCGCTCTATCGCCTTATCACCTGTGTCTAACAAATCACATGTGACATTTATTTGACAAATTCCATTTAAAATGACCAATAAAATGGATGCCCATTTCAACGAGACAGTCCTTTCCCTCAATGAAATCACTCGTGTATAACATCTATCTCTCTTTTCATGTGAAGGTGGACCTGGTAGCGGCAAGGCAGGGCTGTGTAAGAGACTAGCAGAAAGATACACTGGCTACTTCCATATATCAGTGGGAGAAACATTACGGGCTTGTGTAGAAAAAAGAAAGACAACGGTGGATGGAAAATGATCGCAGAGCTGATACTGAGGGGGGAGCTGGTTCCGAGGCCAAGGCGACAGAACTCTTGAAGGAGAAGATTGACAGGATCTTGAAGGAACAACCTGATGTGCTGGGTTTTGTTATTGAAGGTTATCCCAGGTCATCTGAGCAGAAGGCTGCATTTGAAAGAGAGGTAAAACAAATCAATAGTATTTTGGGTTATTCCAGTTGAAATCCATACACCCCCTATTGAAGACATGACCTTAATCTTCCACACAGGGAGTGTGGATTTCAAACGGGGTTACCTGAATGGGTGACTTCATTTACAATCTGCACCCCCTTTATGGGAGATTAAGGTCATGTCTTGCGTAGGGGGTGTATGGATTTCAACTGGAATAGACAATTGAATATTTATGAGTAATGATGGTAAGAAATTTTACACAAGGTCAAATATGGACTATTCAACTAGGCTTTGATTAGTTGAACTTGAATGGAAGGAACAGTATATATTTCACCAAATGAAAATATTATTTCCATTGTACAAATAAAGATATTCAATATTTGTTTGATATTATAACTTGTGTATTCTTTGTTTCCACTAGGATAACAAAATAGATTTAAAATACCTAGAATAAATTTCCGATTAGAAATAGCACCCATACCTGTAATTTAATGTTTATTTGTGTTTAACCCTATGATGAGTACTACCTGCTGATTGGTTACAACAAGTCTATTGTGATGTGATTTATTGAGCCAATCAGCAACATGGTAAGAATGGCGGTAAGGCTGAAGAAGAATGAGCTTGATTTTAATTGGTCAAACAGATGAATATATCGCATAATTATCCAATCAGAAATGTTGTAAGAAAGGGGATAAAGAACCAGGACCAGGAGTATGATTTTTTTAATAGCAATTTGGTGCTTCAGGGAAGTGGGTTTTTGTTTTGATGCAATGTGTATTAATGCTTTGAATTTTATTTCATGAAATCCATGCCCAAAATAGCTCTCCTTGAGCCTTCAAATAGGCTAAAAAAAGAGCTTGAGGCGCTTCCCAAGACCCACACCTGCATTGCCCATCGCATGAGTCATGATGCTCAGGTCGCCCGCTCCATACGCTCACAATTTTTCTGTATTATTTTGATAGTAACCAAGTAGTTTCAGGATTGTTTTGAAATCGTTGATCACACCCATGAGAACAAACTCCCCTTTTATTTCACCAATTTCTGTAAACCATGTCTTTGTTTCTTTATTTGATGATTAGTTTGGTATTGAGACACCTGACATGGTCCTCCTTCTAGACTGTGCAGAACACAGACTCAAGTCCAGACTGGAGAAACGCATGGCTACCAGCGGGAGAACTGATGATTCTGACACAGCCATCCAACAGAGATTGGCATCATTTAAGGAACAGACCATTCCAGTCATAGAACAGTTTGGCCAAATACAAGTACAGAAGGTATGTTGAACAACTGGCATTTGAGATTGGATCAAGGGTTTTTTGATCTCGTCCCATCCTTGATCTTCATCTTGTATGATCACAAGCCTGTTTCTCTCTTTTTATCTTCAAACATGTTTCTCTCTTTTTATCTTCAAACCTTTTTCTCTCTTTTTCTCTTCAAATCTGTTTCTCACTTTTTCCACATAGGCCAGTATGCTTATAGGCTTTTAGCCTGGCTTGAACATTTTGTTTGAAACGGGTCCCATCAGGACCCAAGCATGTCTCCACATGGAGCGACCATTTAAAGCAAACAAAGGAAAATGTTTATCGATCACAGCAGTGCTCGGAAGTGGATGTGCTTGTGTCTCAAATGATGGGAACAATATGTACAGGTTTCTGTTCAAAAATTTATTTTTCATTTGGAGTGTAATTAATAAGTTATAATTTAAAATGTGCACTTTCATTACTTGCAGGTTGATGCAGATCGTGATGAGGATGAGGTGTTCTTTGACATTGCTAATGTCTTTGACAAGAAATTCTTTTTACCACGTACACCTGCTGGTAAGTGTGTGTTCAGACATCAGAGAATACAGAGTTAAAAGACAAAATGTATGTACAAGAATTAGTTTGCCCTTAAACGATATCACAGAAATATAGAAAAGAGCATTAAAGAAACCAATTGAAATATACCTGAGTGGAAGAGGGCCCAACTCCATCAAAACCGTTTTTGAGATATTAAGAAAAAACTTAATATTTGGAAACGTTTTATAGACAGAATGTTTTCATCTTCAGGGGACCTTTAATACATTAACATACAGTTTTACATACATTCTAAATCATATATGATGTGTTTCCATGGCAACAGTACAGGTCTTAATACGAGCTGGAGTTGGGCCCTTCTTCCACTAATATACTGCAAGTGCCAGATATGTTATAAATAGCTACAGAAATTTGGAAATTATCCATTAATTGCACAAGTAGAACCATGTAATATGTTAGCAAGAAAGTTTATTGTTGTCAAAAGCAGATTTCATGGATGCACAAAATTCCTCTTTAACCCAATGTTTGTGGAAGAAGGGCCCAACTCCATGGAGTTGGGCCTTTCTTCCATGAAAACCATGATTAAGTGTACATGGAAGACTATTTTGAGAGTGGAGTTTGGCTCATCTTTCACACTCAATAAAGAACAGTCTGCTGGCAATAAAATGCTGGGTCTAACTCATTTTTGTAAAAAATTGGAGTTGGGCTCTTCTTCCACTTAAGTATTCAATTATATAACAACCATGCACAGATTTAATGTCGGGAGGAGCAAATTCTGGAGGCAACACAGTATGGAGAGCGCGGTGATATACCGTGACTGAAAGCAAAGAAGCACAAAAATACAACCAGAAAATACATGAATTAATGACATCGAATCCTCAGCAGAAAAACAGATACATTATGAAAAAGTTATACGAAAATGCACCTGAATAAGTTTTGACAAGATCAAGAACAAGTTCTCAGTCATCTGGCAGTCAAAAAGGTGGAAGTGTCTTTAGCAGCAATTTGAATTTTGCAAGTGAGTCTATAGCGCAAATGTTTGATGGCAGCTTATTCCATAATTTGGGTGCTGCGGATGTGAATGGTTGGTCTCCATATGTTGCCATCTTGATGGTTCTGACGGATGGAGGCTTAAGCAGGTTACCTTCCGAAGTTGATGATCTTAATGTCCTTGTAAGCTCATATATTGTTAACATTTCAGCTATGTATCGCGGTACCAGTCCATTTAAAACATTGAAAGTAAGAAGAAGAATTTTAAAAACAATTCTCTTCCAAATGGGCAGCCAGTGCAGCTGCCGAAGAATGGGCTTCATTTGAACACGCCCCTTAACACGGGTAACAGCTTAGCAGCTACATTCTGGCCATGCTGTCGTCAGTTGATAGCTTGTTTCCTTCATCAATTATTTCATTGTAGGTGGCATTTTGATTTAATTTCGGTTGTATTGTCCTATTCCCTGCAGAATGCTTTCTTACTTGACTGTATCGGTGAATGCAATGCATCCAACCTAGTGTGATGTTGACAAGCAGATTATTTCCACATCTTTTTTTTCTGGCCATTATTCCTCCCAACTATTGCTCGCTTTCTGAAGTTTCAATTCCCCACAAACTGCTTCAAATAGTTGGCTGAGCTTTGGTGATTTATTTTTTTCATTATCTGATCCTTCAATTGGTGGCATCAATTATCCTTACTCTGCTGTGGTCTGTGATTTGGTGAGTGTGTCACATCAACCCATGCTTGCCACTTCTCATCAAAATATTGCAGAAAAAAATTCTTTCACATCAGGAAAGAGCTGTAAACAAACATCTTCTAGTGCCTGTTCCCTTGATATATTTGCAGCATTGTTGTGTTCCTTATATGATACTAGGATGCAACATGTAGTTGCTTCATCCTGTTTCTCCTCTTCTTTGACCTTGTCTATATATGTTGACTCCCCTGGCAACTGCATCTTTGTGCAACCCACTGTACAGCACCAAGATCAGTGGTCATCTTGTTATTTGGTCACAAATTTGATGCTGTTTAGTTATCTGTTAGCATTTATAATCATAACACTTGCATATTGAGCTAATCTCGTACAAGGAATACGCTCATATTTTTATGAAAATGTTTTTAAATTTTTTACTGTTTCCGGTGTATCAAATCTTATTTTGGTTCGATTACACAAATCGGGAAAAAGGTGTCAATATAAAGACAGCCAAATTAAAAAGTCTCCAGTACGTAGTTCCATCCCCATTTACTCAGAGTCTGATGAGTTTATGGCAAAATCATTTTGATAATATTTTTCTTTACACTTTCCATCGAAGGTTGATACCAAATTTGATATCAAAAGTTTAATCATCGTGAGCAGAGGAACCTTTGTTTGGAAATTTGTGCAATTTTAAAAATGACATAGGGAATTGTATCACATAGCGGAACTAGCGTGAGTGCCAAGAATTACGTCGCCTGAATAGGCCAGCAGGTTAAAGGTTTACCCAAGCATGCCAAAATGCAAATCAAATACCCCGCTCTTTCAATTGTGCGCAGAGCAAGTGTACAATGATTCCTGTACAGGTTGCTTCAGGCCACATAATAAGCTGATACCATGCATTGACTTTTGCGTGGTCAATTCATAATTTGTCATTTTTGAAATTGCACAAATTTCCAAACAACGGCTCCTATGCTCATGATGATTTAACTTTTGATATCAAATTTGGTATCAACCTTCGAAGGAAAGTGTATAGAAAATTATTATACAAATTATCTTGCCATAACTCACCAGACTCTGATTAAATGGGGACGGAACTCCTGGAGACTTTTTAATTTGGCTGTGTTTACATTTGCTCTCAATTGTAGGTAACATTACAATGTAGAATCATGCTGGGTTTGAAGAAGATACCATGTACAGAACCAAAGTAATAAGAATGGAATTTATTGAATGACCCTTGTGTATTGAACAATCCCACATGATTGCAACTGCTTTCAGATATCATCAAAGCATGTTTTAAACCAATACATCACCTTGCACTTGTGCAATATGAAGTGTTACATGAATAATCAAAAATTACCTTATCGTTGTTTGAGGTGTCCAGTTGAAAACTAATGATCCTCTTTCATTAGATCATTAGCCTAATTAACATTAGGCTAATGATCCACTTTCATTAGCCTAATTAACATTAGGCTAATGATCCACTTTCATTAGCCTAATAACATTAGGCTAATGATCCACTTTCATTAGCCTAATTAACATTAGGCTAATGATCCACTTTCATTAGCCTAATGTTAATTCAGGTTGTGTAATATGTAATACAGAAGAATTGTGCTAGATAGTAACCTTTACAACTCCTTTCCTTTCACAGCTGGTAAGAGTACAAGTCCATTACCGCCCATCATCAGTGATAAACCAGAACCACCTGCTGGAGTACAGGTACGATATATTTTAAATTAAAGTAAAGATTACCTGAGATGTTCTATATCATTATAATACCAAACAATCAACAATCATAATTGTGACCAGCTACCATGAAATGAGCATAAAGTCACAAGTTGGTAGTTTCAAGACGTCTTAGCTGCAAACAAAGAATGCCAACCAGGCCAAAGAATGCCAACATCAACAACCAGGATGTCTTGAAACTGGCGACTGATCATGTTTACTTCATAAAATATACCAAATGACTGGCTCTCTGTAAGTGTAAATTGCTATCCACAGCATTTAACGCATGTACACATATACAAGCTGTGGTTTCCAAATTTGACTATACCTTACTGGCACGATAATTAAAGTGTGTACATACCTTTTCTCTACTCGACCTGCTTGATGAACAAAGAAGTCGTCTGCTCAAGGTTACTTGTTGCCGGTTGGTTATAAATCAAACCCTGAATTGCCGCTATGAAATAAAACACGGTTTGAAAAACAGCACCAAATATTACCAAATTAGCCAATACCTATATACCATATTTCACCCTGATGTGGCAGTGACATCAAAAAAGAAAAATGCAGTGATTTATAGTGCATTACGCACAGGCACAACGCCTAGACGTTGATCCACAAACCTCAGCACACTTTACTTTATATCAGTGATATGTAATTGGGTGCAGCTTCAAATTGCTATTGTTCCCTCAGTGTGCTGATGTACCATGCACACGCTTACTTACTCTGTCCTTAACATGCTTTACAGAAAATTGGTTGCAGGTATTCATAATGTGTACATATTGTTGTTGTAAAATATGACAGGGTTTAGAAAAGGCCGTGTGGGAAGGTGACATTGATGAAGTCAAGAAACTTGTAGAAGCTGGTGAAGATATCAATGTGAAAGTGAATTCCACAGATCCCTCCGATGATAAGGTTAGTAATAATTTAATTCAAAATAATACTTTAAATAAAGCCAAAAAAGTACATTGGATGTTTCAAAGCTCGTGTTATGTTGCACATTAAGCTGCATTTGTCTCGGGAGAAATTGGCCAATTGAATTTTTTTCCCAATAATTTTTTTTTTACAAAAATCGTACAAATCGTCGTTGGGCAGGAAAAACCTAATATGTGTCATTGGCCCCTGAACATGTATAAAGCAAAACCTCCTATGTTACCTCTTGGCAGTTTTGTTTTAAGCATGTTCAAGGGCTACAAGTACATATGAGGTTTTCCTGCCCAACAACGAAATATGTTTTAAAAGCATCTGTTGGAAGAATTTTGAAATTTTAAATTAGTGAAATTTTATATTAGTGAAAATAGTTCATTTTGTGTTTAAGAATGTAAGTTTGGTTCTGAGCATCTCAAATTTTCTTAAGCTTATTTTGACCGAGTTTGTGTTGGGAGGAAATAAAGAAGAAAAAAAGGGGGAGGGGAGGGGGGAACGCATTGGATCTTCGCAAGATTTGAGACTTACTTGTTTTAGACCTAAGTTCATAATGATGACTCAATGATGACAAGACAGTGGCAATGATGATGTTGATATGGATGATCCCTATAGAGTACTGAAGTGTGACGTCATGAAATTTTATTTTTTGCATTTCAGCATTTTCATGACCATATTTCAGTAGAACATGATGAAAAACATCCACAGTCCAAATTTGGTGGGAATCAGATCATGAGGGCCGGAGATATGGCCGCATGAATACATAATTAGCCCCATTGAAATCAGTGTAAATTGGCCTGGTTCATAACTGTATGGTATTCAAAACGCTGAAATGCGAAAAAAGTTTTCTGTGACGTCATCACTTCGGTACTCTATGATATTCTACACAAGGAGCAAACTCAAGTTATATATGCACTTCCATACCATATGCTGATGTATAACAGAGTTTTATTTCAAGAACTGCAAAATGGTTGAAAATGAAAATATAGCATTACAGAAATAAATGAGTAGACATGCTTTTTATAGGCTTTCTTAGCCCAAATTCAAAATAGCACTGAATCATATATATTCTTATTCTGTTTTTATAAAATGTATTTAAGTATTTTCTATATGTGCCTTTTAAAATGTCAATTGTTGTTGTTGATAAGACTAAATAAATATGAAATATGAAATGAAATTATGCAATTTGCATATCTGGATTTTCACCTACCCAAGTGTGTATCCTTATGAATATACTATGTGCTTTTTCAGGGCCAGTGGTCATTACTGATGTTAGCTATTGTTAACAACCATGAAGAGGTAGCGTTGTATCTCATCGAGAAAGATGTTGACTTACAGCATAAATACGAGGTAAGTCTTAGATCAGCTGAGCTGTTTATCGGCTAATCCATTTAAAGTCCACACTCTCACTGGAATATTTTGGAAATGTCTTCCACACAGGGTAAGATTGTCAAATGGAATGAGCACATTAGCCCATTCTATTTAAAACTCAGCCTCCCTCTGTGGATGATTCAGGTTGAATCTTTCTCAGAGGGTGTATGAAATTCAAATGGAGCTGCCTAGTGTGCTAATTCCATTAATGCAATTCATACTGCCTCTGTGGAAGTTTTTTCCAAAATCTTCCATAGGGGAATGTGGAAGATTTTTCCAAAATCTTCCATAGGGGGAGTGTCGATTTTAAATGAAATAGCACATTAGTACAGTTTTTCCAGTAGTTTCAGATTCAGATTCAGATTCAGATTAAATTTATTTCAAATTCGTGGCCCGTAGGCCAAATTACATGAAATATTACATTTGCAATGTTTACATTAAAAGACATAAAAAAAACCATATAAAATATACATGAAAACACCATAAGAATTACTCGAAGAAATTAATTGCACTTGTTGAGGCAAAATATCACAGTCACACAGCTCACACACCCCTACATCTTCTCCACACATACTAGGGTGCATCTATAGCCCCCCTATTTTTAAAATGTTAACTCTGATTTTTGTCCATAGCATTAATGTGTTCCACTATCAAAATAAATACCTCACACAAAATTTCATCGAAATCGGACTTCGTCCTATGGGTCCACCAGCCATCAGAACATTTATGATAAGCAAACCAAAATTTCATAAGGCAGCTATTTTGATTCATATACTTTGTGTGGTGTATTATAGCTGCCGTTTTCTCAATACTGTTAATTTCATCAATTTAAAGATATTTTAGACCATTTCCAAAGCATTTGCATATTTTTTTATACATGGTAGCTATGTTTGCAGACTTGATTGCTGTATCAAGTAATAGCTGCCTTATGTAAAAAAGTTTTACAATCCTAAAATGCTATTTTCAGCACTCCCTATTACATTCATTAAGAAATTCAGTGCTTCTTTAGGAGTTTGGTTTTAATCATCAGTGTTAGATTTGCGCTTTCGGAGATTTGGTTCGTTCTAGCGGCTTAGTTCAACAACTAAGTAGTGTATTTTGGAGTGCTTTTCCGTTCTTGCTGCATCCAAGAAGTCCGCGCTAAGCTTTACACCACGTTCTGCACAGTCGTTGATAACACTGATGGCTCCAATGTTGGCAAAGGATTCTCGATATGCTGGAGAATTCGACCATGTAACAACATCTTCAGTGAGAAAGTCAGTGTTTATTTGCAGGATGTAGATAGTGAACCATGAGTCCTCATTGACCAAGTCTCCAAGAGATGTTGCAGCGGTGCTGCATATGATGTTGGTTAGAAGCTCAAGCTTTCCAAAGGCTAATCCAATCCGCTTCTTAGGTGCTAAGATGTTTACTGCAGGTTTAACTGCAAGGAGTTTATCAGCGAGTGCACATCGCTCATCTGTGGGCACTATATCACTAAACAGTAACAGTGCAACGGACACTATCTCTCTTGTCAAGTATAGTTGACGCTTCAAAGCTTTAATTGTACTTGAAGAAATGGCTGGATTCACAGCCTCATACATGAGCAACTTGTGAAACAGATTGAGATCATGGCATGGAGCATCAGCAGCTGAAGTCAAACCACCACGAACTGTACATCAGAGTGGCGAAGATAACAAAATTCTCTCACTTTCGACACTTGATACCTAGGTCTTGGTACCTAGTGGCAGCTGTGAAATCTGGGCTTCAAGCAAACAGATCATTATGAAAAGCTCCAGGTTGCTTGAATTAGCTGACATTACAGCATCAGCGCTTCCTAAGAAGAGGATGCACAAACTCAAGATAATCATCTCTCTTCAGGTCCTTCTGTGTTTTCAGGATTTGCAGTACTTCACTTCTCCATTCTTCTATCTGCATGCTTAACCCTGGGTCACAGAGATTGGCAACATTCAATTGCGCAAGCGGCTGATTACCTCCATGTGGGAGCAGGTCAAAGTTCTTGCAAAATCTTGTGAATAAGTAAGGTGACTTCCAGCGATCTTGATAACTCAATTTGCAGATCATTGAAAACTTGTGTGAGAATTACTTCACCAATGTGGTGTCTGAATGTCATAATACATGTATTCGTTTATTGTTGACCGTTGACCTTATTTGGTTGATCTTTGACCTTTATTGACATTGAACTGTTGACCTTTGACCCTCATATGAATATCCAACAAACAAATCCCACAGTAGAGTATTAAAGTTAAGTTTCATATGGCCCTCTTCTTTCCATTTATACATTACATGCATTATATAGGATATGAGTGTGTTTTTAGAGTGCAAAGTTCACTTTACTACACATTTCAATGGACAAGCCCATGTTCGGACTTCAAGCCTGCGGTGGCCCCATAAGACAAACTCCGAATTCAATAAAATTTGGTAGGGATTAGTTTTGGGACAAGTGGAACATGTTAAGGCTATGGACAAAAATAATGCAAACTATGGGGGCTATAGATGCACCCTAACACATACCTTACATACACTCACACCCGACCTATCAGCCCTCCATATACACACCCCCACACACACCCCAGACGCACTAAAAAATTTAATTTAATAAAACAGTAATTAATAAATAACATATAAATAACAAAATATTGCACATAAATATTTGGACCAGCCAAATTATAAGGGACAAATTCAATACATCAAGATAAAAATGCTGTCATAAAATCACAGTTAAACACACCAGCTGAATAGGAACATGATGAGATGCACTGATTAAGTAGATGAGTGAGATAGGGTATTGAGCTGTTCCCATATCTTTTTGTTTTGGTTCTGGGGACATGATACTTATTGCACTGTCTAAGGGTCATATTGTGGGTCCTCATATTGTGTGGAAACCATTCTGAGAACCTATCAGATTCAACACATTTTTGAGCAAACTATGTACAGAGATGTAGTCTTCTATCATTCAAAGTTTGGAGTTCCAACTGGTCAAGGGAATCTGTGTAGGATGAGTAATTAGCACCAAGGATAATGCGGCAAGCCCTCTTTTGGATGCCCTCTAATTGATGTGCCTGGTCGTTGGTAATACTACCATGCCAGACAGGGGCTGCATATTCGCATGTTGGGCGAACATAACCAATATAAACAGACTAGGTCACCAGTTGGAACACCAAAGCGTTTGAGACGTGAGAGCATGTACAACCTTCGACTGCTTTTTGATACCATATTGTTAACCTGAGACTGCCAGCCAAGATTGGACTGGACAGTCAGGCCCAGGAGCTTAGTCTCAGACACCACCTCAAGTTCAATCCCAGCAATGCGAAGACTAGGAGGGGCGGGAGGTTCCCTCATGAAACAAACCTGCATCACCTTGCACTTACTCGGATTGAGCTTGAGATGATGGTATTTTGCCCAAGCATCTAAGTCCTGAACATCAGGTCCAATCTGGCTGACTTGTTTAGCAGGACGAACCTTGATTTGACTAAAGAATGCTTAAATTTGTTTTAAGAATACTGAAAATGCTAAAGAATATTGTGAATATTTTTGTACTTGAGTAAAAATACTGATTTTGTATGGAAAATACTTATGTTAAGTCTTGCGAATATGGAAAAGTGTTTAGAAGTTTGTCAGCACTGGACAAGGCAATACAGAGTCAGTGATGGTGGGTGCTATGATTATCCAAAAGCTATAGAAAATGTCACTCTGAAATCAAAATAGTGGCTCAGATTGTGACACATCAATTTCCGTGGTTCTCAGCAGGTGACCTGTGGGCAGTGTTCGAAATATGCCTCAAAAAGTTACAGGCCAGCCTGGCTTGACCTTAAAAAGTTACCGGCCAGCCGGGCCGGCAACTAGATGCCAGTCAGAAAAGTTACCGGCCAGGCCAAAAAGTTACAGGCCAATGGCCGGCTAACCGGCCCTATTTCGAACGCTGCCTGTGAGCCACTTATTGGAGTATGTTCCAATTCTGGCTAGCTCTGAAACTGTTTGATAGTTATATGTGTTATGTGTATTATTTTCCACTAGATGTATGAAACAATCAAGCAAGAAAGGACACAAGTGTGTAACAAAACAGCTCTGGATTATGCAAATGAGAAAGGAATAATTGCTGTAATTGAAAGATTAAAGGTAGGTATATTTTGCTTTTTGTGGGTTTTAAGCATGTAGCTTGTATTATGTGTTACCCACAGACCCTTTTCCAAAAGGCAAAGTCCCCATGCTTTGTATGCTGTAAATTTCGCACATATTCATGAGGGCCAATCATTTGATCGTATGTGTCAACAAATCACGCGCTGTTGAATGGTCTGTATATTTTCTGAGGGTAAATTTCAACGGTACAATTACCGAATAGGGTGCAACTTGCTAGACTTGAGTCCAGTCCTCATTTACGGAGTTTAGGGTTAGGGTTTAGGGTTGGGTATGGCAGTCTTGTAATAAGACTAGTAGAGTTGCACCCTATTCGGCAATCGCTCCATTTCAACATACACCTGGTAAACTTTGATTGCTTTTTTGCATTATGAGTGTAATGCGTTATGCCAGTAACGCACGCTTAGTGTATGTGCAGACCTTTGTAACTCTCAACAAGCTTAATTAAAGATGCAAAATTTTGTTTGGGCACCATGGCAAAGGCATCTAGGGCAACCAAGGTTATTTTTCCCTGACAATACAAATATCTAGAGGTTGATACTATTATTATAATGGAAAGTGTGTGTGTGGGGGGGGGGGGGGTATTAAATGGGCTATTCCAGTTGAAATCCATACTTAATCTCCCACACAGGGGTGTAGATTTTAAATTGAGTAACCCATTCAGGTAACCCCATTTAAAATTAACATTCCCTGTGTGGCAGATTAATGTTATGTCTTATAGGCAGTGTATGGATTTGACTCATGTACTTTTAACATAAACAATTGTAATAATAGAGGCTGTCAGCGTGACGTCATATGCCGCCATCTTGTGGGTACACGCTGCGATGGTCGTTCGATCCCCACGCGTGAACATCAAAATCACCACACCGACGTGTGATAACAACTGCGTGGCAAGCTGCGCCCTGCGCGTAGTGTCCGGGGCATGAACACGCAGATCTTTTGTACCCACAAGATGGCGAAAGGCTGACAGCCTCTATTGTACCAAACAATTTTTCTCTAACTTCTCCTATTCCTCTTCGCGTCTTGTTGTCTCAACAGAAAGAAACCTTGATGAAGGAAGCCATTGAGGTATTGAATGAAGTAGCCCCTGGACAAGTCATAGAAGACCCAATAGAACCCACACAAGCTATCATTACAGGAGATAAAGACGTAGTCAAAGAGGACATAGTTAAAGAAGACACAGTCAAAGACGACACAGTTAAAGAAGACACTCAGCAATCTACAGATGATGGGTCAGCAGAGAAACTCAAAAGCTGCAAGATTATCTTTGTATGCGGTAAGTTTGGAGGACATATTTAATGGTGGTCACTACCAGCCACATTATCAATCTCAAAGAACTATTTTAATTGGTTACTGTTCTCTATTCCAGATCCAGTGACACCTTATTAATTTCCTTAGACCTGTGGATGTATTGTAATAGGTATTAGTATTTTGCTTCGAAAAAAACCCCAATAATTATAACAGAGCTGTTAGCTTCTTGCCTCTCTACTAAATATAGGCTTAATTTTACCCAGGACAATTTGCATGAGGTGTTACTCGAATTAAAACAGATTAGAAGAGAGCTATATAATGTCGACAGCACTTTCAAACTATCTTGCATACCGTTCAAGGATTTTGACTTTCTGCAAATCAACTTTATGGGATTCAATGAGGTGGCACTTGGACAACTGTGACATACCCTGGTTAAAAATAAGTACAAATAAAGTATACTTTATGTGTACTTTTTTGTACTTTTATTGTACTTTTCGAGTGAAAAGTACAATTAAAGTGTACTTTGATTGTACTTTTTTCCCCCTTTATTAAATTTTTTTGTACTTTTAATATACTTTTTCTATACTTTATTTGTACTTTTCTTTAACTCCAAAGATTTTGCCCATCATCAAGTACTTTATTTGTACTTTTCTGTACTTAATTTGTACTTTTCTTGGACTTGAACTTTTTTGGACCTCAAGAAATGTACTTAAAATGTACTTTGTCAGACTCAGACATTTTTTTCAACAGCACCATTGTACTTAATTTGTACTTTTCTGGGACTTAAACATTTAGAAGGTCACCAACTGTACTTTAAATATACTTTTTAGTGTACTTAATTTGTACTTTTCTTGGATTAGCCATTTGACCTGTTATGCAAATTGGTCACATGGCAATATTGTTGTGAATTTGAAAAATAACTGTCATTCTGTTTGGAGCTGTTTTTGACATGACATATTGAGATGGGAGCTTTCATTTTGTGGATTTTGCATGGATATAATTATGCTATGACTTGGATTTCTGATGATTCAATTGGACACAAAAGAAGGTACTATGTATTTGTTATTGTTTAAAATATTTTGAACACCAAGCAATACCATATAATACTGATAATTGGGTAAGCTTACACGCTCATTCAGCTTCATTCAGTGCCCATGCAGCCAACATACAACACTGCTGAATTCTGCCTATGTACATACCCAATATGGACAACGGTCTATGGTTTGGGTAATTACTAATTAAACCTCAACGATAGACATTGGCAACTCTCTGTTTGTATGGCATCTCTGTACATAATTCGAGTGCTACGAGACTTGCATGCATGATGAACATATAGGCCTACATGAAACCACATATATTACACCTGTTTTTACATGACCTGCATTGGCTACTTTTGAACAAAGAATTTTGTTGTCTACAAGACTTTGTATATTATCAGCTCCAGATAACTTCAATGTAAGAACTAGTATTCACCAGCTCGTAATCTCTGTTCTGCTACACAAGGACTCAAGAAACAGCTTGTTGCAGAAACCAGTGGGGCAGCAGCAGATCATTTCATGTTTCAGCTGCACAAATTTGGAACAACCTGCCATTTTCAGTTCGCTTTACCAAGAACATAATTGCATAATTTCAAAGCAAATTAACTTATACGTACATTTGTTCCAAAATGCATATATGCCCAGGCTTGATTCATGAACTATTCAACATTGATCTGATTTTGTATTAATTATTATAATATTGTTTGCATTATTGTACATTAGTTGTTTCTGCAAAGCGCCATGAGTGTCTTGACGGATACCGGCGCTCTATTAAGTGATGTACATTATTATTAATTAAGGGGGTGCAATAATGTGCCCGGAGGGAGGGACAAGGAATTTGACATTGACATGTGTTGCGTTTAATACCTGGACAAGAAAGCAACCAGGATAGTTAAAAAATATTTTCTAAATTTTTCTAATTTTTTTACAAGACAAATTTTGAAATTTAATCGCATGTTAAGTATAATTATTAAGCCATAGGCCTATGTAGAGCATGGTATACTTTATTTGGTCATTTGAAAAGTATACTTTATTGGGCCATGTGAAAAGTATACTTTAGTTGGCCATGTGAAAAGTATACTTAATTTGGCCATTTAAAAAGTATACTTTATTTGGCTATGTGAAAAGTATACTTTTCAAAAGTATACTTTTCACAAGACCAAAAAAGTATACTTTTCACATGGCCAAATAAAGTATACTTTTCCTATTGCTAAATAAAGTATACTGTACTTTTTATGTACTTTTAAAAATGTACTTTTTTGGAAGCGAAATAAGTACATTTAAAGTATTAAAAAGTATACTTTTCACACAGCCAAATAAAGTATACTTTTCCTATGGCTAAATAAAGTACACTGTACTTTTATGTACTTTTGGTCTGTTTATACTTTTACTGTACTTTTCTTTTCTTATACTTTTTTATACTTTAAATGTACTTATTTCGCGTTCCAAAAAAGTACATTTTTTAAAAGTACATAAAAAGTACAGTACTTTTTTTGTACTTGTTTTTAACCAGGGTATGAATCTGGTTGCCACTTGGGTTGCCCATCTCCTTATGAAAATTTTGAGTTATGTCTTGATTTTGTGTTGAGATCACAGGTTAAAATAATTAACAATGAAACTAAATGTTTGTTTTATTTGTTAACAGGAGGCCCTGGCTCAGGTAAAGGAACACAATGTGAAAAGATAGTTGCCAAATATGGTTTCACACATCTCTCTTCTGGTGATTTGCTACGGGATGAGGTCAAATCAGGCTCGGAAAGAGGTCAAAAACTGACAGAAATCATGGAGAAGGGAGAATTAGTATCACAGGTGAGCGTTTTGCTTTTAGGGTATGAAAACGGATTTAAACATCTTTTTTATTATCAGTAGTGTGATTGATATAGTGCATGTTGTGGTTTCTTCAACATTTATAAAAACATCTAATAAACAGTGAACAAAATAATTTTAAAGCCCCCACATTGAAAAGCACCATTTCCCAGATAGTAACCTGAGTACATTTATTTCACCTTGAAGGCATGGATAATCTTGCAAATATGGGATAACTTTTTCCTAGGCCATCCAATGTGCCATGCACATAGTAGGACTACAACTTGTATCTATTGGCCAGTTTATCTATTGGTCATTTCCACATCTGTTTTTTTTTTTCAAAGTGTAGATTTAATGATACATAGTGATTAAAATGCTACTCGAATGAACAGGAACAAGATAATAAGATTTTGTTTTTGTTTTGCCTATCCACTATCATGTCTTTCTATATGCATATTTATATGTTGTGTGTGCATTTATTTGTGTGTATACTATCATTTATTCACATACAGGACACAGTTCTGCAGTTATTGAAGGAAGCTATGCTGGCATCAGTAGACTCTTCTACGGGCTTTCTCATCGATGGCTACCCCAGGGAGGTACAACAGGGTGAAGAATTCGAAAAACAGGTGGGTATAAACCAAAGCATGCGTGGGAGACTAATTAGGAATGTGTGCAGAAAGTTTCGGGAGCTCATGCATACAAGAAAGTATAGGTGACCCCGGCTATCTGGGTACTTATTTTACATGACACTACACTTACGCTTTTCAACCTACAATAGATCGTGGAGCAGATAGAGCGACTAGTTGAAGACTTGTAGCAGAGCTGACTCAGTTTGTTTACATTCTGTTTTGACCTCGAATCGAGCAAATGTCTGGGCCGATTTCGGTAAAATAAAGGTTAAATACTTGGCGAAAATTACATTTTATGTGAAGCTGAACACATGAACATGTAGAGGAGAGTCTTTTTTTTTTGTTGGCTGGAGGCCCCATGTCGAGAAGTTATAGAAATGGTAGTATTTTGGCCGATTTGAAAAGGGACAAACCACAGAAAACTACAAATTTGACTTCTGAATCGGATTTGTTGTCAACAGAGGTCAACGGCTTGTGATGTCATTCCTGGGTCACCTATTGTCCTCTTGCTCTATGAAAAAGGGATGTTTATCCAGGACCAATTACTAGTAATTACCCCCTTTAGCCAAATTCACTCCCAAGCCCACCCCAGTGATAAACCACAGTAGACAAGCCAAAAGATAGAAAAATCGTGATGTAATAATGGTATTATGGAACACCATGTTGATAGCTATATAATAGGGCATCAGCAGGGGGTAACTGGATAGATTAGTGGTTTTGATAGTAATTCCTTTTTCGTAGAGCAACCAGAGTATAGATGTGTTCAATATAGCTTGGATTTTGCAGGGAGGAAGGGGCACCTAAATTTTTGGTGGGTATGTTCCCCGGAATTTTGAGGTGATGGGTCTTTGGGAGCTGATGGCGTACCGGTAAAAGGGGTCTTTTGGAGCTGCAAAAAAGTTAATTTAGGGTCTTTTGGAGTTGCGAACAGTCTAAATCAAGGGTCTTTCTGATGGCTTTCTTTAGGGACCTTTAGAGCTAATATTATCTAAATCAAGGGTCTTTCGGAGCTTTATTTTTGTATTTCAAAGCTGCAATATCCAAAAATGGGGGTCTTTCGGAGGAACATACCCATATGGTAATTTGTGTTATAATTTGTGTGAGGAAGTGAATGAGGTTTGGAGATCCTTGTACAAAACAGTGACTATTTGTATATTCAACGATGCTATCATGCTAGGCACCACAGAGCAACATAAATATTGTAATCTGTTGGAAGATGTACTATTTTGGTAAAATACAGCAGGTTGCTGTAATTTTTAAGTTTTCAAGGAGAGATTTTGTTAGTAGGTAAAATTGTAGGACTGTCCCAGTTGAAATCCTTACACCCCTTATGGAAGACATTACCTTAATCTCCCACATAGGGGTGTTAATTTCAAATGGAATTACCTGAGTGGGTGACTCCATTTGAAATTCACACTCCCTGTGCGGGAGATTAAGGGCATGTATTCCAACTGAAATAGCCCATTTGTTGGACTTTTTTAAAGGTGGATGGTCTGATCTTTTAAGTCCCATCACCCAAACATTCTTATTTTAAGTTTTGAGTTAAATTGTTCCGATGGTTTGGATTCCGGAAACAAAATGTGTATCACAATTGCCAATAGAACAGTACACAACTTCCAGGGTAATAATCACTAAACTATAGTTTGTTCAGCCCATAATCGGCGGGCATTGTTAGGTTTTACCACTATACTGAAAAGAAGACCCATGTTAAGAGTGATATAGTTGACCTTTCGTTTCTATATTGTGCGTATTAAAGAAAGTACATGATACAGTATAGAACTTGAATTAATAATTCCTGATGCTTCTGTCGAGATGTCACAAGACAATTCACAAAATAAAATATATTCATATTAATCCAACTATTCTTTTGTATTCCAACTTACAGATAGCGGAGTGTTATTTCACATTATATTTTGAAGTTTCCGATGAAATTTTGACAGCAAGGTTACTCAAACGAGCTGAAACTAGCGGTAGGGTCGATGATAATGAAGAAACTATCAAGAAAAGACTCACAACTTTTCACACTTCTACCAAGCCAGTGGTTGACTATTACTCTGAGAAAAACAAACTGAAAAAGGTATGCATCTGAACCAATTTGAAAGGCTGGTTACCACAAGTTATGGATATAAAATATTTGAAATGAAGAGTCATTTGAAAAGTGTTTTAAAGGAGTATTTTGTGATCCTAGCATTTTTCATTAGATATTGATGAAAAAAAGCTTATTCCCAAGATTTTATTTGATTCCGATTTTGCGTTTGCGAGTTATGCATGATTATGTGTATTTCTCTGCTCCATAGGCTAATGTGTTATAATTAAATTCTGGTATACCAGAATGAAATACAAATTTGATAATATTTTTGCTAAACAAATTAATCCGCAAAAATTTTTTTGTACATAAACATGTAGCCAGAGGTTTCCAGTGGTATCAAAATCTCATTTTTTGTGTGAAAAGTGAGGGGGGGGTGAGGCTGTCCCTTTAATAAAACTTGATGTTGTATCCAATTTGTTCAAAATTCAAAACAACTGGAGTCATCAGTATTTAAAATTGAAGACCTCAGAACTAAAAGGGGGTTTATGTCACATTTAATGGCAAAGAAGGTTGTTATGTCCATGTAGTTTCAATGCAAGGAGGTGGATTTTGTCCATGCAGTGTCAATGCTCTATCGCATCATTTCCCTATGGAATTTGCATCGAGGGTGTAGAAAACCCTCCTGTAGCAGAAACAGACACCAAGTCATTTTTCATGATTTTGTGACTTAACCCCGTTTTAGTTCTGAGGTCTTCAATTAGTGGGTTGGAAATGTCAAGCCAGGAATGTTATTTAAGTTTTTTATGGGAAATTAACACATTTTAAATCTCAGAAAGAAATGTACTGTTGTAAAATTTCCAAACTGAGTATTTAGAGTATTTGAAATAGTTACCCGATTGTCCATTCTGTTTTTAACTTACACTCTCGATATATGACTTGTCTTTTAATACTTATACTCCCTCTGTAGAAGACTTGAGCTAAATCTTCCTCAGGGGGAGTGCTTATTTACGATGCAACAACCCAATGTTTGTTGAATACTTTTCAAATGTGGCTGTCTCAATGTAACTGTTGTCTTTTGATATTTGTTCTAGATTTCTGCTCAATCCGGACCTGATGAAGTCTTTGCTGAAGTAGTCAAGGTGTTTGAAGAATGCGGTATCAAACCTATAGCTTCTACCAATGAAGGTGAAAAGGCAGAAGAGAAAACGGAAGAGAAAACAGAAGAGAAACCTGCAACGTCAGAGGAGAAACCAGCAATGTCAGAGGAGAAACCGGAAACATCAGAGGAGAAAACAGAAACTTCAGAGGAGAAAGCGGAATCGTCAGAGGAGAAAACGGAAACAGCGGCTGAGGAAGAAAAGAAAACTGAAGAAAAGAAGGATGAGAAAGTGGTGCGGAAGTTTATCTTCGTAATTGGTGAGTTTGATTACTTTCAGTAAATACTTTCAAATTTTGATTAAAGATATGGCTATTTTAGTGTTGCTCAGAACAATAAAATACAAAGAAAGTTGAATACTATTATTGATTATATCTCAAAATCAATATTCCAGACATCTGACTCATTTTGCTTGATCGCCTCATATATAGAGTGCTTTGGATGAAAGCTAATTATTCCAGGTGCCATTTTGAAGTTTGAGCAAATAAAGTATTATTGTAAGACCTATTGCATTGATATATTTACGCTTGTTTCGTATTAATTAAGCTTTCATCAAAAACACAACACTCATTTTGCTTGATCATGTTACATATGATTGCAATGTCTCACACCCTAAGATCCAGACTCACTGAACGCAAAGGGGACACCTCCCCTGTTGGTGCCCAAATGCACCAATAAAGACACAATGTCACCTCTCCGAATGTGAACATGCTAGCTTTCATAAGCAAATGGTTTGAAAGAGGCATTAAGAATGCTATATATGTCCAAACCAGAACTAGGCATGAACAATGACTAGGGAAGACATCAACCACCATAGAAAAATTACCAGCCAGTGCCCCCTCAATCAGTCCTGGTGCCCCCAATTGTGGTCAACGAATATCTCTGATAACATCTGAGTGCAAACTGTACAAATCTTAATTGTTTGTGAGAATTTGTGTAACTTTCGGTAACCATTACAATATTTGTTTCTTCACAGGTCCACCAGGGTCAGGGAAGAAAGAAGCAGCCGCCAAGATTGCAGCTAAGAAAGAGTACATTCACCTCTCTGTTGGGGAATTGTTAAGAGTGGAGGCCGCCAAGGATACTGAGGAAGGTCGGGAACTGGCTGCTACAATTGCTTCAGGAACCTTGGGACGTTGGGACATCATGATGTTATTGAGTCTAGAGATAGATTCCAAGCAAGATGCCAAAGGCTTTGTTATTGATGGCTTCCCAAGGACTAAAGAACAGGCTGAAGGGTTTGCTGAAACAGTAAGTTCCTCACTTTATAAAGAAATAAATATACCATTTTTCACCTTGATGTGGCAGTGAGGTCAGTGCGTATTTCAGTAGGCACAGCTTCAAATTGCTAGCATTTGCTCTAAGTGCTGGCGGACACAAGTACGTATGTGCTTATAGACGCGGCATAGATGTGCACTCAAAAGAGCTGCCTCAATGCGTTGACACCACTGCCACATCTATAATGGCTCAAGGTCGATAGTTTAAAGGGTCATTATTAGTAAGAAAACCCAATAATTTGATTGATTGATTGTTGTTGCTTGTAATAATGTGACATGGCAATCTGCTCCATGCGGGCCAAAGGAGGCATTTTTGAAAATTGAGTTATTATAATTATTACCTTCTACAAACATTAGGCTATCATATACTGAAAACACCAAAGGTCTAGCATACTTGGTTCTTAAATTCTGAGGTTTTGTGATGTGTATTTTCTTATGTATGTTATTGTTTTTTACTCCATATTTTTGACTTTATCTCAATTTCAAATTTGCCGCCTTTGGCCCCCATGGACCAGATCGTGTCACGTATGTTATTGTTAGACTTGCAGGCAAGCATCATAAACTTTACTATCGTCCATGTTAAGAAAAGTTTGCATCCTCCTAAGCAGACGAATATCATAATCAATTCATGATTATTTCTTGGACATACACATCAACCTCTTTGCAGATGTTACGTTTGTGAAGATTATCATTCATCCAGGTAGTAAACAATATTAATATTGAACTATAATCTAGTCAACTGGACTTACTGTTTTTGAGTGGGAAATTTTCACGTCCAATCCTGAACGCATCATCAGCCCTACTGGTCATCTGGCGGCAAAAGTTCATTGCAGATGGGTAACGTTGAGCTTTAGTGATCTCATGCGGTTATCTATTTTGTCATTCACGTACAGTTTGGTGAAGTTGAAGGCGTCATCTTCTTGGAAGGAGAGACAGAAGAACTGGAGAAGAATATCACATCAAGAGCAGAGACAAGTGGTAGATCAGATGATGCAGGGGATGCGGCTAAAGCCAAGATGAATTTGTTTACAGAACATGTCATGTCTGTGGTCGAGATGTTTGATCAGAAATTAAAAGCAAAGAAGGTAAAGATGACAGAGGTTTCCACTTTCAAATCCTCAGCAGCACACCCTAGCTACCCAAACCAAATTTAAGTACTCCCAGGGCCTCAATATCTTCAGGAATGAGGCTTTGTGCGTATAAAAGTAGGGATGACCAATGAACCATCAACTTGATTAGAACACTCCCATAGACATGCAGGGAGCTCAACTGTGCACTGCTTGCACAGACATTTCTAAATTGAGCTCATTCTTTTATTTTTCATAATTTTTCTGTAAAAATTGGAGATGTTAATGCCAATTATGTTTTGTAACTATCCTGCAAATTACAGCATCATAACTTATTTGGTTTTTCTGTAAGTGTGAGTCAAAATTGGTCAATCGCCACAGTGCGCTTAATTGCCAGTGGCCCAGTGCAGCACTGCTCAGAATGGCACAAAATATTCAGATGAAAAGATCAGGTGAACACCTTGACCTACTGAGCTGTAATTTGGCAGAGTTGTTGTTATTACCTCTATCATACCCTCTGTAAAAAGGAAAAAAAACCGGACAAGTAGATCTCGAGTTAAAAATTAAATCACCAGCTTCCCTTTGGAATTTCCAAACACCTTTCGAATCATGTTAAATAGACACCTTTCTGAAACTAAATGTGAAGTTTCATGCTCATTTGTTGTATTATTCACCTGATCTCAACCCTAAACATTTTCTTATATTTATACCATCTGCACTGACTTGCTGCTATACACGCACAGGAGCTGTACTTTTAAAATACGCGCCTAATCAATAATGAGTCTTTCACTCCATTGTTAAAGTACTGTGCTCTCTGTAGCATATGGAGTGACCAGGCCCTGGATGTGATGGTTTTGTAGCACATGACAGTATTCATTCAAGCCTATCAAGGTCTGTTATTAGCCACTTGCTGAATGGCTGGGCATTATCAGCTATCAAAGAGATACCTTATGCTGCTGCCAATCACAATAGAGGTTAAACATTTTGTTAAAACCCCAGAAGTGATATCAGGATAAAGCTGTGCATGTTGGTACTTGATTGTTTGGATTCCTATGTTGAAAATCCCTTGTAGTACATTAGTATTTTTCTTATGTGTAGTGTATATTGTTGTGGAAAAAAGTTCACCTGGACTTTTGATTTTGTGCCACTTTGGCCATTATGGATGATTTTTGGCAAATGTTTTCTAAAAGCATGATTTCAGTGCCTCGGTTTGAAGAAATACTTAATGCTATTGACTAGTAAAGTGCCATTTCATAAGAAACCCCTTTGATACTTTCACAATATGCTTGTTTCATGTTTGCATATATATTAAAATAAAGAAATATAAAAAGGTAAATCATATGCTTATACCAATTTTGCTCACATTGCTATATTTAGACTTTGTCAATTTATTTTCGTTCAATGACCGGTCAGAATGGGAAACTTTGAAAATTCATAATTGAAAAGTTTTTGACCGATTTTGACCATTTAACCACCAAAATACTTCTGTTGATGAGTTCTTTCCAGAAAACAATCTTTTGTAGCAAAAGGGGCAACATGAAATTATGATGGTCATCCCTAATAAAAGCTTTAAACTCTATTCATTAATTCTACCAGTTGAACTTATCTTCCATGTGTTGTGTGAGATGCACTATAAGCCATCAAATTTTCTTAATTTCGTCCTGGTATTTTTTTTCACAGATATCATTTAAAGATGCAGCCGAGGATGCTAATAACCTCTTCACAGCCTTAGAAGCCTTCAATGAAAGCACAGACGACTGATGTAAACTGTGATGGAGACTAGGACATCTGAAATCTCTTCCTCATTGTGGATGTAGAGCTAGGATACAGTGTGGGTCCCAGTTGAAACAGTGCTTAGTTTTTGAAGTCTGATATAAATGATTTCCCAAGTCATGACTGTCTCAAACTTGGACATCACACTTCTCTTCTAGTTCAATGCTTACCATCAAAATACACCTAGTTTACATCTACTGCAGTGGGCTATTCAGTTGAAATCCATACACCCCTATGGAAGACATGACTTTAATTTTCCACACAGGGAGTGTGAATTTCAAATGGGATTACCTGAATAGGCGACTCCATTTGAAATCTACACTCCCAGTGTGGGAGATTAAGGTCATACATTTGTTCCATAGGGTGTGTATGGATTTCAACTGGAATACTTTTTTACAACTCCCAAAATGATAAATTTTGTTCATATCCAGGGTAGCATAGTTTCAGATGAGAAAGTATTGAAAGAAGTATCTTTTGGACTTAATTGAAGGTTCTATGTAGTTACAAAATATAGAGAAATTGATACACAGAGATACCCAGTTCCACAAAATTTGGATAAGTTGAATTTGAAAAATGATTCTGGTAAATTACATTTAGTTTATAGCAAATATACATGAAATGGATTGATAAGTAACACCGATGTGTGTCATAATGTCATGTTTTGAATTAAAGGAAAAGAAGGACTATTCCAGTTGAAATCCATACATCTCCTGTGAAAGACATTACCTTAATCTTCCATACAGGGCAGGGAGTGTGAATTTCAAATGGGTTACCTGAATGGGTGACAACATTTGAGACCTACACCCTATGTGTGGGAGATTAAGATCAGGTATTTCATATGGTGTATGGATTTCAACTGGAATATCCCAAAGTGTTGATTACTGTTAACCATTGACTCTAGATATAAGGCAACAAAATTGTTGTGTTGCCTTCAGCAACCGACCCTGATTAAAAAAAAGATTAATGACAATTTTTACAGATATGTTAAAAAATGTTTTTCACTTGACAAATGTCCCTAAAGGAAGAAGCATTATTTAATATTTGTGGGGATTTTTAAAAACTGAACATTAAAAAAAAAAAATAATCGACCACCCCAACTATCCCACTTGAGGGCAACACAACAATTTTTTTTGCCTTACCTGTAATTTCATATTGAAAATGAGGCAAAAGTTTTTAATAAACAACACTTTGGTACACCCTGTACAAGTGGTATACAGGCAGGACAATCTATCATCTCTACAATTTGTAAATAATTATAATAATGTATATTTTGTACAAACTTGTAACATAAGAAGGCTGCCCTACAGACATTTGACAATTTCTGCATTCCATATTGTATACACATTTAAGAATGTGCTACCTGGCAGCTATTGCAGGTGGTACCTTGCATTGACACCTCAATGTCTTCCTGGATAAATATGACAGGGGCTGGCATCAGTGGCGTAGCTATAGTCTCAAGTTGAGAGTAAACACCATTTTGCTACAGGGTGTATTCGCACGCATAGAAGAACGATTTGTCTGTATACTGGCGACGCAACCACATAAATTTCATTGCAAAATCCAACATGGCATTACTCTCAACTTGAGACGAGACACAGTATAGGGGGGCAAGGGGGAATGTGCCCTGGGTGCAGCATTAGGTGATGCCGAATCGTCCCAGGAAAAAAAAATTTGGGATTAACAATTAAAAATTTTTGTATACTGATATAATATGTTGCCAAAATTTGCGATTTGCTTCAATTCTCGTGCGCCCTGGGCAAAAAAGAATTCCTTCAGTTCAACAATGAGTTATTCCGCTTCAAATCCATACTCTTGTGGAAGATGTTGGAAATATTTTCCACAGGAAGAGTATGAATTTCAAATGAACTGAACACATTAGGCAGCTCCGTCCATTTGACTTTCATTCACCCTCTGAGAAAGATTTATCCTGAATCTTCCATTTGAAATTCATGCTCCTGTTGAAAATATTTTCAAACTCTTCCACAGGGGGAGTGTGGACTTTATATGGATTAGCCCAATGTTTAAAACTTGTTTGTTAATTTACAAAATGCATTCTTTTTTTAAAAAAACCTAAAGTGGATTAATTTGGACAGAAATTTTTAAAAATGTCACAGAATGTGTTTGCAAAACTTCAGATATTTAAAACTTTCTGTGATTTTTAAGGGCCATTTAGCCTCTTCTAGTAAACATAAATACATCTATGTTTTATAATCACCCACAAGCTGAGCTTTGCACCATGAGTATGCATCGTTCTTGTTGGTGTGTCACACCATTATGTTCCTGTAGTTTTCACATGTAACATGCAGAATCCCTTTTAATCATAGTATGTCTATAGCATCTGCGAACTGGGAAGGGCTTAGTATATTGGCATATCTTGTGAACAGCCAATCAGGGGCACTGGGTAGTGGGTAATGGTGTGGTGGGAACTTAAAAGTACGCGGAAGTATGTTAAGGATTCTGCTTCCGATTTTATGAGTGTAGCCCCACATGTAGTTATGCCACGTTCATACAAAGAAAAAAGAGTGTCAGTTGAAAAAAAAACATGTAACATTGATGTGACGTAAATAACCAATAATATGCATGTGTGTGAAAATGTAGTTTGCAATGCTTTCTTGTCATCATGTATAGATAATATTTTTTATATTAACATTTTAAAAATGCTTGTAAAAATGTGTTGTGTTAGTGCAAGAACGGTATATCTGCATTTTTGTAACATCTTAATTAAAATTTAATTAATTGCTTCTAAAGACTTGTAAAATAGCTTCAAATGTGTATATTTATTGTCATAATCTATTAATAACTCGCTTTCATCCAAAATTGTCACTTACGTTCTTGCACTGACTGCACTTTTCCTCTCTTGCAAATCGACCTTTAGGCTAACTTAAAGAGAGTGTAGGATAAGGATGCTATATGGTTGTCTTGCAGAGTGCAGGTGACTATGGACATGCATGTATCAGGGTCATGGATGGGCAGTTTGCTCCTGCAGGCAAAATTGATACATGTGACACATGCTATTTTCTAAGAAATAATGTTGAGTAAGTTCTGTGAACTCAAAACAAGACCAGATTAATGAATTAAGGCTACAGCAATAGCTATTTGAACCGACTGAACCCAAGAAGGTACAAAGGTCTGGTGTATATTTTTAGGACATCACAAAATGTCTTTACTTTAGAACCATATGCTAGACCTTTGGATTTTTCAGTATATGATAGCCTAATGTTTGTATAAGGTAATCATTATAGTAAATCAATTTTTTAAAAAGCCTTCTTTGGCCTCCATGGAGCAGATTGTGTTACAATTAGGATTGAGCTGTGTTTCATTTGGCAGAAGTTGATAATATTTTTTTGATCTCAAAAAATTAGTCCTGTATTTTTCTGGAATTGGTAGTACGCTCTGTATGCGACAATCATCAAGCACTACTTGTTAATATAACGAATACAAATGAGGCTTAGTGTAAAATTTTATTTCACTTGATTTCTTTGTCAGGTTGTAAAAGGGAAATCACATTGTCAGTCAGTTAACTCCTAGAGCACTACCTGCTGATCTAACATTGCCTCTGATTGGTCACCATGATATCTTCATTTTAATCACCAATCAGAATAGGGCTTTCCAAATAATTCACCCCAATATTTTTGCATGGTGAAATTTTTCCAACAATGTTGCTGAGTGGTACAATTGATAATTAAAACTTCTTTTTGACCAATGCACAGGTAGTTCTCATAGGTTTAAGAAATGAACATTCCATGTTGCCTTACTATTATGTAATAACCACCTTGATAATTTTCTTATTTATTGTATAAAGGTAAATAATTAATGGTAGTGTAAAGTCGAACATTTCACAAGTCCTGCCAACATAGTCTATGGTCCATTTAGCTTTCTCAAAACAGTAGCATAAAGGTGGTGATGCACCCTTCAGATACACCACCTTTAATCATGTACTTGTATGTATCGCACACGGTAACACAGACGTTACTGTCTTGAGGAAACCAATTGGAGACCATAGCACTTTTCTTGCAACAAGACTAGGAAGGAATTTTTGCTAAATGTGTGTGAAAAATAAAATGACCAAGTGAGATTCATTTCGATCTGAATGTTTAATGTACAGTACAAAAGGATAATTCCAGCCTATACTTAGAGGGGCAACCCAGGAGGGTGGAGGCAATTTGCAAAAGACAAAAGAAATACTTCATATTCTGTCGGTCCGTGCCACGTCACTTCCGGTTGATCACGGTCGAGTGAAAACAAGTCCCTGATTCGATTTTTGTTGACAATTTCTGTCATTGGTGTTACGTAAATTTCGATCGCAAATAGTCAGTGGAATCAAACAACCGTTTCTAAGTCTTCAGAGTGGAAAAAACTTACTTGATTTACCGTTTATATACTGACAAACTTAAAATTAAATTCCATGGTCGAGTGTCGTTTTTTTCCGAAATTGAATATCACTCCAGCAACATCGCTATGTAGCCTCCTTCACAGCCAGTTTCTGTTGTTCATAACAAACCGTGAGCCACATGCAGTTTGGGCCCGAGACTAGAGATATCCCGGATGTCCGACCGACAGAATACAGACTGTATCCAAGTGATTAGTACCCATCCATTTCCATTGATTACAGAAACTGCCACCTCAAAGTGCAGCATAAGATTCACCTTGTTGGTCATTTCAAGAAGATCCAATGTTGATTTTGGAAGAAAATTCACATCCAAACTGACAGGTACTAACCATTCTGATACAGCCTGTTATGCTGATAATTCATCCGGTGTCAATTTGTTGTAAGGAAATTGCTGTACTACCTGTACATTGTTTGTAAAATTGTGATGCTATGCAGATGTAAATACATTGTATTATAATGTCATTGTCCGTCCGCAATTTTGTAAGACTTCCATCAAAATTGCCTATATATAGTAATCATTTCTTGGAATTAATAATAAAACACAATATAATATATACCATTATGCACAAGACCATCCATATGTAATATATTACATAGGAAACCATATGTACTGTGAAGCAAGATGTCAATTTTTGTGCAGTTTGTGCCAGTGGCGTATGCAGCTTTTCGAAAGTGTGGGGGCGGATCTTGATTTCTCCAACTGCTGAAAGATGATTGCATTGGTGACTCACTGAGTTATTGGACTCATAAAATTTCAAGAAAAAACAAACAAAAACACAATTAAATTAATCAAAACATTTATCACATTAATATCGAGATTCAAGAACATTTTTGTTGAAAAGTGCAACTTTTTCTGAAAGCATCGTAATTGGAAAATGTGATTATTTTTGACCAACAAAAAATGATTTTCAGAAGGGAGAACTTTGGGAGGGTAGCAAAAAGATGCTTTTACATTTTTCAAGTCAACAAGATGTTAAGAAATGTTTTGTAATTTTAGGGTGGGGGAGTTATTTTTTTAACCCTTAACTGACATGTATAAATATGTACTGAAGGACTTGTAAAACCAGATTGTCAAGATATTGTGCATTTGTTTAATTAAAAATGTGAAATAAAACCATTTTAATAATAAAGAAGTCTTGATTCGTTGTTTTATATTTCGGTGTTCCAGAAGAACCGTTTTATTTATTAAAAACAAACAATAACAATATATTGGGTTGCGTCTATATGTCTTAAAAAGTAACCATAGAATTTCACAGCCAAACAAACAAGAAATAAACTAGAAATCCTGCATAGAGCTTGTCAAATAAAACAAAAATTAACAAACAATGCATAGTGAATAGATATTTTTTTCACCCCGATGTGGCAGCGATGTTTGGCACACACATATTTTCATCATAAGTGATTTTTGGGAATGCTGGCGATTTGAAGCAGCGCCTAAGGGAATATGCACATACTGGCACTGACATCACTGCCGCATATGGGTGAAAAAAATTAACATTTGCCTGCCAAAAAACTTTCAACATAATGCAGCACCTTAAAATGAGCGAATAAGGATGGGCGAATGGATTCAAAAGCTTGGTAAACAGTGTACACTTTATTATCTGTAAATTGGAAAAGCAAATCACCAGAGATTGGAAGGCAGTTCAGCAGATAATTTGTCCCTATATTCACCCCTGTCCCTATTCACCCCATCTTGAACCAGAACAAATGAAATTAATACAATACAATAGGAAAAATAGGAGCAGCTACACAATGTCCATCCTTCATGTAAGCATACCTATTGGACAGCTTTACCCTGAAAGCCATCTTGATAACTTTGAGTACGCTTATATGAGGGTAATACCAGGGACCTTGTATGGAGGGACTGGAAACGCCTTCCATCCATTGTACCATGCGAGTTGCTGGTTTACAAATTATCCTCAGTTGAGCAAGCATGAATAATACGTTGATCAATATACCCTAATGCTAATCCAAGCACAGTTACAACACTGCGCTTGGCTTGTCTTGTACATTCTGTGAAATGAGCCTACATGCTTGCTAGTATAATGACAGACTCTAGAAATGCCAACATAAATCTTCAAAGAACATCATCTTAAGAATTATTTCAGTATCAATATCAGTAGGAATACCAAGCGTACGGTGTACACATTCCAGAAAAAATATAATTTTGTTTGTTCTAGCATTCTGTATCTCCACAAAATTATCACATTTTGTCTCTAAAATCCTATGTAAATGATTCTCGATGCTACACAGAAATTATTTTCGACAAAGGATAGACATTTTACACAATTTATCATAACTTAAAAAAGATATTGATTGGAATACTTTGATGTGTCTTTGATATTTTGTAGAGCAACATGAGTAAATAATAAAATTCAAACATCGCGCCCTCGGCGCAACTCGCATACAATCGAAGGTCGTGAAAGATAATCTGATAACAATAGCATGACAATAGCTATCAATAATCCCGTTTCCAGTCCCTTTATACACTGTCCCTGGTAATACCAACTTAAGAACATTAACATGTGCTCAGATCAAAAGAATCACAACACTGGGCGGACACAGGAAAGTGGTTTGGATTCAAGGCTGGGATATTCGGGCTCTTGGGTGCCTGTCCCTAAGGTACCTGGTAAATGTTTTATGCATTACCAAAGGTCAGTTCAGTTGCGTGTAAAGTTCACCTGAAAAGTTTAATGGCACCAATAAGTTGATACTAGTCAAAAATCCAATTACATAAGGCCTATGTCAAGTTTACATTAAATATTTTACAGATATGTATTTCCACTAAACTGTTTTCAGACCATTTCTAAGTGTCAACTTTGAACCTGGTAATATGCATGTATTAAAGCACATAGGGTATCATACACAAAATTTTTGGATGTTGACAGTCTAGAGCAGGGTCTTAGCTAGAAATTGAGGGTTGCCCGTCATTTGAATAAATTTGCCTGTCCTAATTTGACCTTTAAAATATTTACTAGACATCTATAGCCCATTGGGGGTTCAAAGAGTTCAAATATGTGCTGATATGGCCTTGTTCTATGAATTGGGTCTACTAAAAATTCTCAAAACATATAATTTATGATATAGCATCTGTCAAAGGCATTCATTTTGCCCGTCCCAGGAGCAAACTGGCCGTCTCAAATGACGGCCAGACGGGTGGCTAGCTAAGACCCTGGTCTGGAGCTTTGGATGTATGTCTAACACATTGAGTCTTGGGTTCGATTCCTGTGTCGCCGCATTCTATCATTTTTTATTTATTTGGGTTTGCCTTAAATTGTTGTAACACTCTGTGGGTTAAACTGAATAATTTCTGTGTATAATAATATCTGACATTGCATTATTAGTGGTAATTTTCACATATAGTTATTGTCACAATTTGGCGTGAGAGAGACATGTAGGAATCCAGCCCTGTACTTCCTATACATTATTTAATATTTTCGCAAGATGTTAATTTCGCTGTTGGAACTCCATTCGCGAAAATAAAACTTATGCAAAAATTACCACTTATAGGTGGGTGGTAAAGTGGGAGGATGAGTCTGTCAATCAGGCAACCCACCCTTAACCCTAACCCGCCCGAGTACTACAAAATACTACTTGATAAATGTGCTGTTCGTGCGTGCATCTCACATGGTGTGATGATGCAATCGCCCTAAGTGATATATAGGCACGGTTTCGCTGGCCAGCCAACCCCACGACCTGTGGCAAAATGTAGCCGATCCTGTGCTTGGCATGCGAGGGGTCTTGGGTTCGAATCCCACCCAGAGCAAACAACTTCTTTCTTTCTTTTCTCTCTGTATTCCTTCCTGCTTTACCTTCCCATCGCCAAAAAGCCCCTGGCGGGTTAGGGTTAGGTGACCACTATCGAAACTAAGTATAGGCTCAGTTAACCCTAACCCGCCTGCCGGGCCCGCCTGAGTACTACAAAATACTACTTGATAAATGCGCTATTGTGCGTGCATCTCACGTGGTGTGATGACGGAATCGCCCTAAGTGATATATAGGCACGCTTTCGCTGGCCAGCCAACCCCACGACTCGTGGCAAAGTGTAGTCGATCCTGTGCTTGGTATGCGAGGGATCTCGGGTTTGAATCCCGCCCAGAGCAAACAACTTCTTTCTTTCTTTTCTCTCTTTATTCCTTCCTTCTTTACCTTCCCATCGCCAAAAAGCCCCTGGCAGGTTAGGGTTAGGTGACCACTATCGAAACTCAGTATAGGCTCAGTTAACCCTAACCCGCCTGAGTACTACAAAATACTACTTGATCAATGCGCTGTTCCTGCGTGCATCTCACATGGTGTGATGATGCAATCGCCCTAAGTGATATATAGGCACGGTTTCGCTGGCCAGCGAAGCCTATGACCTGTGGCAAAGTTTTGCCAATCCCATGCTTGGCATGCAAGGGGTCTCAAGAGCAAACAACTTCTTTCTTTCTTTTCTCTCTTTATTCCTTCCTTCTTTCCCTTCCCGTCGCCAAAAAGCCCCTGGCGGGTTAGGGTTAATAAGCAGCTGCATACTGGGTTACATGTCTCATAGATCATATTTATGCCTCAATTCCAGCAAAATTTACCATAACCTCTGAGAACTACTACCTTACTTACAGTGTTTTTGATTGGTTAATTATGGAACAATATCATCTGAGTAACCAATTAAAATACAGCTTCTAGATATTTAAGCTCAATCCTCTCTAGTCATACCACAATGATTCTTACCATATTGCTGATTGGTGTAATAAATCCAGGAAAGTTGAACTTTCAGAGGCATAAATCATAAAGATTTGCCTAATGACACTATGGCAGGGCTTCCCAAACTTTTTCCCTGTGACCCAAATTTTGTAAGAAAAATATGGCACGACCCACACCATAATACAAATCGAGGGTTGCCAAACTGAAGGCCTTAACTCACTTTTGGCCATTTTGAGATTTTGGTACCAAAATAATATGTAATACCCACAGATTCTTAAAATCATAAAGCCTTAACTTAATCAACTTCCTATTTCATCTATAGCACAATAATACTTGGTTTCAATTTCAATGCAAAATATTATTTTACTCATTTTGTTTGTCAACCCTCGAAATACAGTTACCAAAACTTGTCAGTGGTGTACCTGGCAACATTTCCAAACGGGACACAGTGCTGATCAAAGTTACAAAATGTGAAAACCATTTCAACAGAAGTATCAGCATGGCAAAACAGCCCCATCTTATTTTGTTATATTTGAGCTTGTGAAGATGAAATTAGTTTATTATTTGTGACGTGGTATATCAAAAAGAGACACTTTTGGGCAGGTTACCAATTTTGATTATCTTATCTTAAATGTAGAGATATTTTGTTTCACAACGCCATTTTCCCCAATGAAATCGGGACATTCCTAAGCGAAGATATTGAGTTTGTAAGTTATGGTATTATAAAATTGCACATTGAGATATCAGCCTTTGAAAATATTATTGACAATGTTGAGAGCAGGAATGACCTTGAAATATGTCTCAAAAAATACAAGATGCCAGTTATATTGCGGTTTGAAACTATCAGACAATGTTTTAAGGGCTGGGGTATGAACGTTTGGACAGTATTTATTTTGGGACATTAGAGCACATCAGACATATCGAATTGCATTCTGAATACGAAGAAAGTCATTCTGATATCAAATAATTTTGATTTTTGGAAATTAGCAATTTAATACACATTTTATGGCAAATCATTAAAATTGATATTTTGATATTTAACAGTACTCAAGTAAACTTTACAAATCTGATGATTTATACTTAATGTATGTAGGTGGGATGAAAAGCCGACGATCAATTGAAAATTTTGACCTTTCATTATTGAAGATATGGATTTTTCCCTAAAACACCAAAAAAAATTAGGTCTTTTGGGGAAAAAAATCCATATCTTCAATATGAAAGGTCAAAATTTTCAATTGACCGTCGGCATTTCCTCCCTGCTACATACACTTTAAGAATATATCATTAGATTTATATAATTTACTTCGAGGACTTTTATATATCAAAATTTTGAAAAATATCAATTTTTATAATTTGTCATAAAATTTGTATTATATTGTGATTTTCAAAAATGAAAATTATTTGATATCAGAAAGACATGCTTCAGATTCAGAATGCAATTCGATAGGTCTGAGGTGCTCTCATGTCCCACAAAAAATACTGTCGAAACACAATAAACGCTCATTTTAGATCCCTTAAACATTATTAAAATCACAAATCTGCAACAAACCCAAATTGTGAACAAATCACTCCCGGCAGATTTTTTGCTGTTTCCATTTTCGAACCTACTCTAAAGTGTCTCCTTTCGATATACCATGTCACATTTTTTCAATTTTTCTTTTTGACCATAAAAATATATGTACATTGTACTTCACCAAAAGATGTATCAAGTAGAAAATGTAAAATATTTGCAATCTATTTAAGGGGGTACTACACCCCTGGCCAATTGTCTGCCTATTTTTGCGTTTCTCTCAAAACTTATAGCACATTGGTGACAAGTAAGATATGTATATTATAGGGGCAAGGACTACAACTACTGCACTGACAATTCAGCAACTCAAAGCAAGTAGTTATTGATTTATTGATCAAATATTGGTTTTCCCTCATTTTTGACTGTAAAGCAGTATACAGACTTTTTATTGTACGTACAATATTGTATGTACAATATGTACGTTATTTAATCTATTGCCATTCTATTTCCAGTAATGTTTAAGTTCTAAAGAATGTTTGATGACGTAAAATCGATAATATATTTCTGCTAGATATTGTATGTAACATATTATCGATTTTTAGGAAATAGAATGGCAATAGATTAAATAACGTACACATTGTACATACAATATTGTACGTACAATACTCGGAGTCTGAAGCTCGCTTAACTCCACAACTGTTGTCTGTGCTGAAATAAAATTTCCAGTGCAGTAGTTGTAGTCCTTGCCCCTATAATATACATATCTTACTTGTCCCCAATGGGCTATAATTTTTGAGAAAAATACAAAAATAGGCATAAAATTGGGCAGGGGTGTAATACCCCCTTAAGCTAATAAAAATTAGTCTATACTATGATCAGCTCATAATCGGTGAGAATTATTCGATTTTTGTTACTGTGTGACAGGGCCGTAGCAAGCGGGGCGGCTGGGGATGCCATGGCCTCCCCACTTTTTGAGAAATTTTTTTATTTTTATGTTTTTCTTTATATCTTTGTTTCAATTAGGGCATATATTTGTATTTTGACCGCCCCACATTGTGATGGCCGCCCCACATTTTTCAACCTTGCTACGGCCCTGCTGTGTGAGTCCCTTAACTTACGCCCGCGTAAATACACAAAAGAGGGTTTCACTCACGCAATACGCACAGGTGCTGTGCCAAGTTTTGTGTACGCCATTCTATATCAATCCATGATGTCCCACCAATTACGAGCTGATCAGAGTATAGATGGTAAATTTCAAGACAAATTGCCCTTTACACGGATCTGCCATCTTGCTACCAAAACTAGGTTCTCCCTGCAAGTGCATTTTTGTTTTTCGTGCTTTTCCAGCAACGTGCCAAAAGGCTTTTGCAAAGCGTACACGGCAGTTAAAGCATGCATTTGACAGGTGTACGCACACGTAACACACACTTTGCGGGTAGAACCTCATTTTGAGATCAGCAAATTGAAAGCATATTCACAGATATTGTGGCACTGGTGGTCAGGCCCATAGCCAGGATTTTTTTTTAAGGGGGCACAGAATTTCCAAAATACATGTATGGACACTTTAAAAAAAACCAAACTCACATGTACATGCAAAGAGTGGATTAATTACACACCTAAACATTTTCTTTCTAACTGGATTCACATGACTTACCCATGCTACAGACCTGGGGCACTGGTCAACCAAAACATTTAGAATGTTAATAAATATTTAAACTTCATGTGGTAGAATCATAATTTAACATGAAAAAATAAATTGAAGTTGCAACAAACATAACTTGTTGTAACGAAACAGCATGATTTGTGAAAAATATAGGATCTGAAAGTTGATTAAGGTGGTACTACAGTGAGTACACCCCCTGACAAATTTGTGACTAATTTTGCATTTTTCTCAAACAATAACTACACACTGGTAACAAAAGTTATGTATATTATAGAGAAAAGAACTCCAATTACTTCACTGAACTTTCAGTGATTCGAAACAAATGGTTTATTATATATGTTAAGAAATGAGGTACATTCTAGCGGTACCTCTTTTCTTGTCATAAATACCGTAACGCTTGTCTTGAGTCACTGAAATTCCAGTGTAGTAACTGGATTCCTTGCCCCTATAATATACATAACTTTTGTTACCAGTGTGTTACTATTTTGTGAGAAAAATGCAAAAATAGTCACAAATTTATCAAGGGGTGTAGTACCAGCTTAAATGCTGTATTAATTAGATGCATCAATTTTGGTATAAGACAAAAACCCATTCAATATGCTATTCCATTCAAAATTTACACTCCCCCTGTGCAAGATTTAGCTAGTCTTCCACTGAGGAGTATGGGTTTCAAATAGAATAGACAATCAGGTATTAAGTAAAGCCATATACAGTGGGAGTAAGTATTTCAAAATATTTAACCATAGCCAATTCCATTTGATAAACATACTCCCTCTGTGAAAGCTGTTTCACAGGGGTATGACATTTTCAAATGGAATAGCCCAATCCTGGTTAGTTTTGTGGGGTTCATTATCGAACCCCAACGGTTTTAGCATGTATTTATATTATTTATTAACATAGGCCTATTTGTTTTTGATAATTCAAGCGTTTTAAAATTTCAAAATAATCCCATTCAATTACACGGTTGACGATGAAAATTTACTGAATTTAGAGAATGCAATGCGACCACCACCTGGTTTTATGTGAATGGTGTTGACTGTTGGCTCACAAATGCTCAGTTTTGATAATTAATAAAAAAATAGCAAAATACACAAGATAATGTTAAACATGATTTTAAAAGTTTTAGACTGTTACAACATTGCTTAGTTCATCATAGAGCCCTAATATTCATTTTCTTAATGATTTTTTCAAGTACCGTATTTGGATTAGATGTTAAAATAACTTCTGGTAGCTATATCCCAAGGGAATGAATGGGCTTAATTAATGCTGGTTTCATACTTTCTGCCGCTTACTGCTGAGAGGCGTGATGCTTTATGCGGGGCTTCATCACGCCACTTGTACTTTTCTGCAAGCGGAACGGTACACCACTGAGCGGCAGCTGCATGACTATAAAAGCCAATGTTGCCGCTCAGCAACGCCCAAAAACGTATTCTGTTCTCATACGTCAGAGTGGCACCGCTCCCGAGTTGACTTGATTTCAACTCCAAGCGATCTGCCACTTTGGACAAGCGCGTGATCGATATTTGAAAACTGCAACTCCACTGCTGAAGATTTTGGAATTCTAACCATATTCAATAGTTTAAAATATTCTAAATCCAATAATTTTCTTAGATAAAAAGTGGAAAAGGTGTTGAAGCTTTTGGAATTCCAAATAAAAACTTCTTATTTTTGGCCAAATTGTGTAAAATTCAACTGGATTAGATAAATTTCAACAATTGTCAGCTGTAATTTTGCATAAACTAGCAGACATTTCCAGCTGGATTGACCATGGAGTGGGAGCTGGAATTGAGATGCCACTGAAATCTTCCATGGGGGTGTATATATTTAAAGAGGAAGCCCCGCCAGAGCAGTTCTTCTGGGGTGAACCAGATCTGCCTGGTTATCACATTAATCAGTGACAAAGTTATTTCTGAATTGGTCAGGTGCTAATTGATGCAATAACATTAAAATATCAATTAATACCTATTCAATTAATACAAATTCAGAGATAACATTGTCACTGATTAATTTGATAACCAGGCAGGTTTGGTTCTCCGTGAGAAGAACTGCTCTGGCAGGAAACTTCTCTTCAAAATGGAATAGCCCATTTTCAATATAAAAATATGTAAAATATGGGTAAATAGTATGCATTAATTACAACCCATGGATTCATTAATATTACAAAGTTTCAAGCAAACCTGTATTATAAATATAGGCAAATTTAAATCATCAAAATCGATATCAGCAGTAGATAGCTATAAATCATCAGTTGTTTGCTGTGTGATGCACATTATATAACATGCGTGTCCGCCATCGTACATGACTTTCACCTTTTTCACATACTGGATTTCTTACAAGGCATGTACCTGTACATTGCACTCCAGGCACGACATCGTTCTCACAGACTTGAGGGGAACTGTGAACATTTTTGATACAGATTTCAGTATTGATTTGATATTGGTGGGACTAGTACAAAATATTAACAATCCCTATTTCAATAATACAATTATTAAGGTCAATGCTTAAAACAGCAGACTCTCAGCCAATTGCCACATTGACATAATTTTAGACTCTAAATTGAGTTTCACTTGCTTGATGCAGGCAGCGCATATCTGGTTGCATAATAATCAAGATTTTTTTCGTAATTAAAAAACAGAAGGTCAAAGGTTAAAGCAAGTGAATTTCAGCCAATAGCCACATTGACACAAGTTTTGCTTGCAGATTAAATTTCACTTTCATTGACGCAGGTATCGCATATATGGACACTTTAATAATCAGAATCTGTCCGTAATTAAGGTCAAAGGTTAAAGCAACTGTCTTTTAGCCAATAGCCAAAATTGAGCTTCACTTTCTACGATGCAGACATTGCATATTTGGATGCATAATATTATCAGAATATGTCCGTAAATGAGGTCAAAGGTTGAAGTAACTGACTTTCAGCCAATAACCTCATTGACACAAGTTTTGCTTGCAAATTAAGTTTCACTTTCTTTGACGGAGACATCACACATCTGGACGCGTAATAATCAGGATACTTTCATAATGAAGGTTAAAGTAGCTGACTTTCAGCCAATAGCCCCATTGACAAAAGTTTTGCTTAGAAATTGAATTTCAATTTCTTTGACGGAGGCATCACATATCTGGACGCATAATAATCAGGATACTTCCATTTTTAAAATGAAGGTCAAAGGTTAAAGCAGCTGCCTTTCAGTTAATAGCCCCATTGACACAAGTTTAGCCCGCAAATTAAGTTTCACTTTCTTTGACGCAGGCATCGCATACCTGGACGCGTAATAATCAGGATCTGTCCGTAATTCCGGGTGTTGCTGAAGAATATTCCTAATGTCTTCAGACGGGGTTTCTTCACAAAAACATGCGATGCCCGTGTTGAGTTCTGTATGGCAACTAATAAACCTAGTCCACTTGATTGTAAGTCATTGGCAGCCGATTGGAACTGTCTGATATTGAGTAAATTCAAAAATCTCCAATTACTCGTCAGCATCCCGTGGGTTGATACAGGTCCTGCCGTCTGGAGGAGAGCGGCCATGATGTTATGTCTTGATGGACGACAATCCTGATTTATGCCCGGTTGACCCTGCAAAGAAAAAAAAAAGAAAAACGATAAGTGATGGTTCACATGTTTAATCTTATGGGTATATAGTATTACCGGCCGAATTATCAGCCTTGGTTATAAAGAGGAGTTTACATGTATTAAGCCAATCAGAGATATGGTATTAAAGAATAGTCAGTAGGGCTGAAGGGGATTAAACTTAAAAACTGTTTCAGATGATTATATTATGTAATTATCCATATTAGGGATAGGTAAGAAAGACAACAAAAAGTAAAAACCAACAGAACCATCCCACCACTAGGCTCTCTGCAGATCCTCTTATGTTAGCTTTTCAGAGGTGTAAGACTGAATCCCACAAACAATCATACTTCAACCGCATTGTTCCCTTGTGGAACCAGCTGCCTCTGGAAACCAGATTATCCAATTCCATTTCTTCTTTCAAATTTCAAGCTCTGGATTTTTTGAAGTCTCAATTTTATTCCAAATTTGTTCCTTCTGATACCTGCACTTGGCTTTCCACTTGCCGTTGCCCAAATTGTAGGCCCATTTAAGGTCTTGCCCCTGGCTTTCCATTCTTTTTTCCAAATTATTTAGGTTTTTTCCTAGGTGGGATGGTTCTAGAGGTGAATTTACACCTGTTTATCCCAGCCTATTTGCTGGTCTTTTAACATGTTTTTTTAAAAAGCTTTTATATTATATTTTTCAAAATTTTGATGTGCAATAATGTTATACATGTATGTACCAGTGATGAAGTCTAATAAATAAATAAATAAAATAAATAAACAGAACCAACAATAAAAATACATAGTAAGTAATGGTTCACAGGTTAAAAGATCACAGCAATTGAATCTCAACTTGTTGGAATCTCAATATTGTTTAATTTCATTCAGCTGCGAAGCAGGTGACTACAAAGTTTCTCCATGTACTATGATTTGAAGCCAAAGCATCTGGCAGTAAAAAGTTGTTGACGTCCTCCAACAGTTTTTGCACATAAGACAAGTAGGATGTTCTTTGCCTTCCAGGTCTTCTTTTACCATGCATTCGGGTGTAGAGAGCATATCCTTTGCATAGATCATCTTCCTGGACCATAAGGATATGTCCTAGGAATCGTAGTTGTCGTGATTTGACACAAGTTAATAAGAGACACAGTGTTGGTGATGGTATACCGTAAAAACTCGATAAAAGTTCTTTTATCAGGATTATGGAACATAAATCTAGCGCACTGATGATGTTAGTAATGAAAAGATCTACTATAAAAACTCGATAGTTAGCATATGTGCTTACTATCGAGCGATTTTAAAACATGAAGAGCCCCATCCACAAAAGTGTAAAGGGTTTTGAGCAAATCATCGATACACATACTTATATACGAACAAGTAAACCTGAAAATTTGTGTCTCAACCCCATTAGCTCAGTTGGTAAAGTGCCGGACTTTGGTACAATTTTTAGTTTTCAAAAGCACTCGATAGTAAGCACATATGCTAACTATGAAGTTTTTATGGTAGATCCTTTAATTACTAACATCATCAGTGTGCTCGATTTATGTTCCATAATCCTGGTAAAAGAACTTTTATATGCACATTTTGCTCTCCTTCAATGCCTCTTCACACTTTATTTCTGTATTTCAGAATTGTGAACAGACTTACATTACATTGATTTTATCAATTTCCACAAATTTATAGCTTTCTACAGCATACCTCCCAACAATAGAAAGTCCAAAATCTGAACAGATTTTGTATGTTTTAGGCATAGAACTCAACTCTGGGTGCACATGCACCCTCTGCACCCCTTTGGACAGAATCCTGGTTATTGATTTGGAGAACACCCAAGAAAGGTGACTTTAACATTAAAATTTGATTTTATTATTACACCTGGGTTATTACAACATCTCACACATTCAGCTATTTTTCTTTTACATAATTTGTTCTTAGAAAGATTTTTAAAATCGGATTGCTCAGGATTTTGGGAGTTTCAAAACTTTAAAATCGGATTAAATCTGAAGGTAGCAGGTATTCTAAAGCATTTTCAAAGCTAAAGCAGATATTTTTTTCAAAGTTTAAGCAGGTACAAATGTATGCTAAAGCATTTTCCACCCTGATGTGGCAGTGACGTCAGTATGCATTTAATTGAGCGCAGCTACAAATCGCTAGTGTTCGTTCAAAGCACTGGCATACACAGGCACACGCCTAAAACGCCGCATAGATGCGCGCGCGAAACAGCTGCCTCTACGCTTTGACAGCACTGTCACATCAGGGTGGAAAATGCTTTCGAGATCTGTCCAGGCACCACTTGAAAGGACCCTGATCTATCCTGAGGTTCTGTGATCTCCAAAAAGGGGACCCATTTATCAAAGGCCCATATTTTGGGCCAAATTGAACAGATTCTCAACTTTTGTATGTTTTGGTAAATTTTTGGCCTAAGATTCATGAAATTGGCAAATTACCCAACAAATTTGAGAAAACTGACAAAATTGACCCAATAGTATACAACTTTTCACACAAAAAAGGGGCCACCCTTGTCCGACTGAAAATTAAGGCTGAACCGATTATCGGATGGGTTATCGGATTGGTAACGACATGTGCGTCATAGGTGAAATATCGGATCGGTAATTACAAAAATTGAAAAAACAAAAATCATAGACCCTAAAGTACTTGGTTGGAAAGCGGAGGAATACTGCTAATACCAAAAAAATATTTATATTTTGAAAGTATTTTTTTCAAAGCTGGATCAAGTTGAACATTTCAATTACTGTTGCTTCTATTGAACAGCCAGAGACACATTGAATTAGTATCCATTGCTAGCTGTTCAGTAGAAGCAAAAGTAATTAAAACATACAACTTTACCCAGCTCTGACAAAAACTTCCTTTTTCAAAAAAATTGTTTTTGTAATAGCAGCATTTCTGCACTTTTCAACCTTGAATACCAAGTAATTTATAATTAGGGTCTGTAACTTTTTTTTCTTAAATTTTTAATACATTTTTTAGAATATCGGATCGGATTGGATCATCATGAGGAACATCAATATCAGATTGATAGACAAAAGTCATTTTGGTTGAGATCCACTTCAGCACAGTGACATATCGTCATACTCACAGGGGCACAGGGGCATATGCCCACTAATGCATTGCAAAATTTAGAAAAATGGTCAAAAACAGCTTGTTCCCCAATCAAACCCAGTGCCCCCATCATAGTTGGTACCCCCCCAATATGATGACCCTAAGCTATGCCACTGCTTCAGCAGTTGTACTGAGATCCCATCATCCTCCCACAAATGAAAATTTCTAGAAGGACTGCTACTAGGAAACACTTCAAATAAAGAATATCTTTTGACAAGTAGTTAAAACTTTGAAGCATAAAAATAATTGTTATTTCACAAAACTAATCCAATGTGGATCGAACAAGCATATAAACATGATTCAATCTGATACATTATGATTGATGATTTTCTTATTATAGCTTTAGGTTACTGTAAAAGTCAATATTTTCGCGAGAAGATATTTTCGCGATTTTGAAGATTTTGTCAATTGCGCGAGAATAAAATTTCGCGGTTTTGATATTGATACAATAGAAACCTAATGCAAAAGGTTATTTTCGCGAGTTTTTATTTTCGCGATTTTATGTCCACTCGCGAAATTCGCGAAAATAAAAACCTCACGAAAATTTCTACTTTTAAAGTATTAGAATAAATACAAAAGGTTCTTTCTAAAAGTATTATTCTTACCATATTTGACCTAACTAGCATTGTTGGCATTTCACAAAAAACTGTTAGACGAAAAAAAAACCTGTTCTATAAGTGAACAAACCTTTCAAGTAGGGTCGGTCGAGCGTTTTTTTTTTTTCTCCCGAAGGCTAAATCTGACAAATCGGAAGATTTTTGGCAAATATATTTTCTAAACATTTCAGCAAAATTAAAAAAACACTCAAATCTCACAGAACAGGGCTTTTTTTTCATCGCCTTAAGGGATCTAAAATGAGCGTTTATTGCGTTTCGACAGTATTTTTGTGGGACATGAGAGCACCTCAGACCTATCAATTGCATTCTGAATACTGAAGCATGTCTTTCTGATATCAAATAATTTTAATTTTTGAAAATCACAATATAATACAAATTTTATGACAAATTATAAAAATTTGATATTTTTCAAATTTTTGATATATAACAGTCCTCGAAGTAAATTATATAAATCTAATGACATATTCTTAAGGTGTATGTAACAGGGAGGAAAAGCTGACGGTCAATTGAAAATTTTGACCTTTCATATTGAAGATATGGATTTTTTCCCAAACAGACCTAATTTTTTTTGGTGTTTTGGGAAAAAAAATCCATATCTTCAATACGAAAGGTCAAAATTTTCAATTGATCGTCGGCTTTTCATCCCACCTACATACACTTTAAGTATAAATTATCAGATTTATAAAGTTTACTTCAAGTACTGTTAAATATCAAAATATCAATTTTAATGATTTGCCATAAAATGTGTATTAAATTGCGTAATTTCAAAAATCAAAATTATTTGATATCAGAATGACATTCTTCATAATCAGAATGCAATTCGATATGTCTGATGTACTCTAATGTCCCAAAATAAATACTGTCCAAACGTTCATACCCCAGCCCTTAAGGGGCACTTATTATGTACTATGTTCCTAAAGTCAAAATGAAATTTTTTTTCAATATACTAGCATATTTTGTAAGAAATAAAAACAAATGATGCGGTCATTGAAACTGTATACATCCACAAGGTTTTCTTGGCTGATTTAATAATCAATTTCTCCCATCGATACTTCAGTCAAAAGTGCAGCAGTAAAAGGTGTTTTGCAAACCAAAAATGGGAATATTTATATTTAAATCAGCCAAAACTAAGTCTTTTATAAATATCACAGATTTGCCAATTCAAACTCAATGTATAGTCTTGCCTTTCTCGAGTCAGTAATTTTTTATTGTATCTATAAATGTAATGATGAGAAACATTTTCAGAGAGGAAATGATGCTAGGAATCCAACTAGTAGTATTGATCAGATTACTTCGAAATTACTGATATTTGAGCCGGGGTACTTGGATTATTTTTCGACAGGGATGTGTGGTTCGAGCTTCCGAACCCATACCCATTTCTAAGGGTAATTTTATCGAAAATAGGGACCCATATCTTAGGATTTTCAGGAAATAAGGACCCATATCTAAAGATTTGAGCTTGAAAATAGTAAAAGTATCATGTTTTCACACATGTTTTTCACACATAGCAGGGAAAATTTAAAAGGGAGACTCATCATGTCTAAGGATTTTTCTTCAAAACATAGACCCATGTCTAAGGATTTTTCTTGAAAACCTACCCATTGGAGCGGCACATCCCGTATACCTTTACTATGTGAGTACCTCCGGTATTTGAGAAAATATGAAAATTTCATTTTACTTTACTGACTCTAGGAAGGTATACGGACTATAGTCTGCATAGATATATCCTAATGGAATACAATCCTGGGGGAGCCACTTGCATTCAAAGGTGGATTGCATTTTAACTTTAACAAACAAACAGACCCTAAAGCATTTTACAGGGTTTTTGTTATATCCTAAACACATATGTGAACCGCTCTGACAAAACCAGGAACAAGTCACATTTTTGACATTTCATGATTTGAATACAAATGTAAGCACTAGACAATAAGCTTTAAAATGATACCAAAATTAAATATAAATAGTATCAATCCTTTTAAAGCATAGATAATTTTGTAAACGATACCTTGAATGATATTTCCCCCAAATTGCTATTCTGAGTAATGGGCCAATTTAGTTTCCTGCCTTTAACAGGATTTTGAATCTGTTCCAGGTTTTAATGGAGCTGGTCACATACATTGTATCTTGGTAGTGTTTACTAGGTATCCTAAAATAGCGGAAATGGTCATTATTTTGCAGGTTTTTTGTTCCATGTTCAAGGTCTTTCAAACAGGACCTTTGTTTTTTGATATTCAACATTTTAAACATCCAAAATGATGTACTTAAAAACTACCCTTTATACCGCCTTTTTTTTGCATGAGCATGCTATCCACCTTGAAATAAAAGTAGTCCCCCTCCCCCGAATACAATTAATACATGTTGAAACATTGGAACACTGCGAAATCTTCATTTTGCCATAAGTATATCAGGAAATATATCAAGATATACCCGCACCATTGTGTGCTATAGTTCAAAATATCATTTGAATGAACACAGCTGCCAACAGCGGGACAATTATCCATGTACACCGTGCGATGAACACCTGCATGTAGTAGTTAGCGCAAGTGAGTCCAACTCACTCATGATTGGCTAGTATTTTCATTATTATGCATTCACATTGTATTTTAAAATATGATAGTGGTTGAATCTTGTACTGCTGTAGGCAGCTGTGTTCGTTCAAATAAAATTTGTACTGTAAAAATGGAAACCAAGCATATTTACGTCTACTGGAACAGACAGTATAGTGATAGAATATTGTCAATATAAATAAAATGAAACTGAACTAAATGATCTACTTACGGAATAAGCATATTGGTAACAGATATGTTAAAAACAAAGCAGCAGCAGCAACAGTAAATATCTAACAATATTACTTTGAGCACATAAGGTTGATGCGTTGAGTTATATAAGTTGAATCCATATATTTCTATGGAAGACACAACTTTAATCTTCCATACAGGGGGTGAATATTTCATATGGAGTCAACCATTCAGGTAACTCCATTTTGAAATTCACACTCTCTATGTGTAAGATTAAGGTCATGTCTTCCATAGGGGGTGTATGGATTTCAAGTGGAATAGCCCATAGCAGCATATCTCGCTTGCAGCATTTTCTATTAAACTGAGTAATGGATAATACAATGAAAAGGGAGTACTGAATACATGTCTACAGTTAATAATAAGTTAGGGTAAAGTCATGCCAAAGTGCCCATCTCTTTTTTCTCTGGCATTTAGGACAGCCTGCCCTGATATTGTTGTGAGCAGCGTAAAATAAACAGGACTCTCTGTGTATGAAATCAAATATTGGTTACTATATAGGTTAGTTTCTCACTGTTCAGTACAAAATAGGTAAAATAATTTATAACTGATGGGGGGATTATTTTGCCTTATTTAAAGGCCCAATTAAATATGATTACAGAATTTAATGGCAAAGTTTGTTATTATGTTTTAGTTTGAAATCACAAAATTGGTGACAATTTGCTGAAAATTTTGTCACAACTTGATGCATCGGGCTCTTTCAGCTGAATTCCATACACCCTCCCTCCCACACAGGGAGTATGAATTACAAATGGGGCTATCTGAAAGGATGACCCCATTTGAAATTCACACTCCCTGTGTGGGAGATTAAGGTCATGACTTCCGTAGGGGGTGCATGATTTCAAATGGAATAGCACATTAAATATGAATACACATCACACACAGAAATGACCATCATCAAATGACCAGTGTCATCCAGTAAATCCTGACATCTCAATTTGTGTCAGCAACAGGTCCCTGTTGAATAATAGACCCAGTTTACAGAGAGAAGTCGCCTTCATTTGCGACATCAAATTCAGATTGCGACTAAGGATTGGTATATATCATCTTTTGCAGGATGTTTACACCATGTACACCTAGACGTGAAGTTGACTTACAACCTCATTTGCTTGTGCTTCAAATAATCACTGCGTAACGACTTCTAATTACACGCTCGCTTACACTGCAAAATCACTGGAGTCTGAATTCAACAAGAGCTGCTCATTAGAAGTTGACTTCTCAAGTCAAGTTCAAAACATAATCATTTCATGATCCACAGCCTCATCCCCCCAATTTTCTTAAACCACTGGAAACCTCTGGCCAATTTTGGGAATAAGCTTATTTTGTGGATATGTCATAAAAAGAGGATGATAAGATCAGAAATACTCCTTTAACACACTACACAAATGAAGTCAAATTCAAATTTGACTAAAGTCAACTTCAAGCTCTGAATAAACAGAGTCATAGCCCCCATGATAATCTTTGGTAGAGGTTTATCTCTAGTCTCTATCACAGTCCTATTATTCTGTGTCAGCAACAAATCACAATTTGAATGATGACCCTTTTATATCTTGTCTCAACCTTTGGTAGAGGTTAGTCTCTATCACAGTCCTATTATGCTGTGTCAGCAACAAGTCCCATTTGAATGATGGCCTCCCTTTTATATCCCGTAATAACCTTTGGTAGAGGCTGATTATACTTCTTGGTATAATCTTCTAAAGTACATAAATCAGGGTTTGCTGCAATAGCACTGTGAACTGTATCCGGATGGGCTTTGACAAACACCTTGGTATAGCTCCTTCTTCCAGCACCTGAATTGGTTACAGTTTGAAGGGCTCCAAAATGCTGGGCAGATAACTGTGTGGCGGCTTCCAAGTATTGTTTCACAGAGAGCATACTCAGGAATGGCCAACGAGCGTTGAGTGAGCGGTGGAGGATGACGGGCTGGACGTCATTAAATGGTCGCCATGATATTCCCATGCGTGTCATCTTGGAATTAGCACTCAAATTAGCGATTGTTAGTGATCGTTTGTTGTCCTGTGTGAATTAAGAACAAAGTGACACACAATCAGGATTGGCATTGAATTGAAGAGGACTGTGATAGAGACTAACATCTACCAAAGACTATCACGGGATACATAAGGGAAAAATGGCAAATATCAGGTAATAATACTGCAGAAATGTAAGGAACACCCAGAAACCATGCTAGGTCTATTGGTAATCAGCAAATGTCCACTTGCGCTAAGCATGCTGGGATACAAAAGGGATACTACCACAGACTAACTACAAACAGTCAAAGTCTCTGCATCGCCCGATAAGGAGGGTCGATCGTTCCTTGGAGTTCAACAGATAAACTGCTACATGTATGCACATTTTCGTGAAGACATGCAAGTCAATACTTATGTGATTGTAAGACTGTTTAGACACACATGATCCAATGATCGGCCCTCATAAATATGTGAGTATTCACAGCATACAAAGCATGGACACTTTGACTGTTGGTGAATAGTCTTATTAGTCTATGCATAGATTAATGAATAACAGATCATCCCATTGATGTACTGTCTATTTATTTAGTAGTCTATGCTTGATCCCTTTTATTCCCTTCTGCTAATAAGAGCAATGATTTGTTTGCAAAATAAAACCATTTTTCGGACCTTCCGACCCATTTTTTTGGTGAGCATGTGACCAGAATTCAGAATATTTTAGGTAAAATAAATGTGTTCTGCAAAGGCCCATTCAGTGATTTGCTCATCCGGATGATCGTAAAAATCATCAAAATTCAGATTTTATCAATTTTGTTGTTGTCATAGATGTGCTAACATAGCCTGCTACTAGCAGTGCTAGTGGTTAAGCCAAAAGCCTTATTATGTAGTAAAGAGAGAAGAAGCCATTTTATATTATAAGGAATCTGTCATTTTCTCTAGAGTAATTAGCTACATGTATTTGAAGGAGGCTTCAGCTTTGTTAATCACATACCGTACTGACGCGAGTATAGTCCCACCCCGTTTTTGGGTGAACATTTGTCAAAATTGGGGGTGGGACTATACTCGAATTTCAAAAAAAAAAAAAAAAAAAAAAAAAAAAATTTTTTTAAAGTTATTTATTTTTGCTTTGAGTGCCCTGGACCTAGACCTAAATGCTAGGATCATTCATGGTTGATTAAAAAAATGATAAAAAATAAAAAATATTGTAGGCCTATGTGTTTTGAATAAATTTGTACTCACGTCATACTCTATTAATGATTTCAAAATGCATTGAATTTGTATGCATTTTGAAATCATTAATAGAGTATGACATGAGTACAAATTTATTCAAAACACATAGGCCTACAATATTTTTTTTTAAAATCAACCATGAATGATCCTAGCATTTAGGTCTAGGTCCAGGGACACTGCAAAGCCGGAAAAAAAAAAAAACTTTAAAAAAAAAAAAAATTCTGAAATTTTTGAAAATTTGGGAGCGGACTTTACTCGAAGGTGGGACTATACTGGCCAGTACGGTACTTAATTTTAAAGTAGTAGAAATAATATTACAGATTCATGCAAAATGTCTTATTTTGTTTTTATTACACAGCTTTTCGGCTTAATAACCACTAGCAGGCTATGTAAACACATCTACATTTTGTATGACACTAACAAAGGTGCAAATTTTATGATCTTCCGGGAGCAAATCATTGAATAGGCCTTTAACTATTCATTTAGCCTATTGTCTTCATTCATAAACTTATCCCACTCATGTCCATTCATGATATTTGTCAGGAAGCATGTACAAATTGCACTGTACATGTAGGCCTATGTGTTTTCTACTGTTTTGCTTTTCCTTTGTGCCCATTTTTATGTGTACAGTCCATGCCCCTTTAAACATGAATGTGTGTGTGTGCCAACTTATTTTGGCCATAATTGAAAATCATTTTTATCAACAAACAACTTGAATCGGGTCAGCCCTATTAGTACTAAAGTCATATTGTAACATATGCTGAGGAAGACGCCCTCAACATTTTTCAAAATTCTGGGGTTTATTACTGATTGTAATGTACTTTATTTTAAACTAATATATACCCTGCAAAAATCAAGACTTTAGGTGCTGTAATGAATAAAGCGCAGGAATCGTTGTTTAATTATTACGCTGGAAATATTAGTCGAATGTGTACGTGATGTTCATAGCCAGGGTCAGAATTTTGTTTTGCTGTGCGAGAATCAATCTTAATTCAAGATTGCTAAATAAATTTGCGGGAATCATTTGATTCTTGCAAATAAACTTGTGTGTAAACTACAAGTTTGCGAGAATCAACTAGGTTTGACACAAATCTGAATACAAGAATCTCTGGGAGAATTGATTCTCGCCGAAATTCTGACCCTGTATAGCAGAGTACGTACACTATCGTATCTTTGCTTTACCTCAGTTGTTCGGCTCAAAATTAAAATGGGACATATCTGACAGGGGAAGCTAACATTTTATGGAAAAGAAATACTAATCTATCTTTTATGGAAATGTTACAATATGGGCTTAAGTGATCACAAGACAATATAAAATAACTCTATTGTGCCATCAGTCTTAAACAAGCTATTGAACTCCAAGCAAACTATTAACTGTAACAATTAATTAATATAAAAATATGTTTGGTGTGATTATACAAGGTGAAAAAAGCACTCAAATACAAGGCCCTGTGTAACAACATTTGGTGAAATTCCATCAACATGCCCATCCACTTTTTAGCATACACATTGACTTTAGGAAAAACCATTCTGCTATATTAAGGTAGAAACATCGCTACGTGTGTCATGCACAGATTTGGTTTAAAATGATACAGGATGTGCAGTTGGGTGAGAAAAACTTGCCTGCCAAGTTTTAATTTTTGCCAACAAAGCGTTTTTGAGTTATGCCATTTTTTATCATTAGAAAGCCCCATTGACTTTGCACATAAAGTGGTTTTGACACTAAGCCTCGCTCACTAAAATTGGTAAAAGTTTGAAAGTGGATACTATGTTTAAATATTATTTTTTCTCCTTTCTATCCCATTTATAGAACTGCTTTTTGGATCTTTTTATTACAAAAATGTTACCAAATAATATTAGTGACTTTTTTTCCAATATATTGGTCAGTAATATAGGGATATTTGAAGGTAATGTTAGTACTTGCTCAAATTTTCTTGATTTGATCTAGAAACACTGAATGACCCAATTTCATAATTATTGTCTGAGCTAACCATAGGGCCAATTATAACAAACAAGGTGTCATATGAAAGGTTATTAAATTTAGAAACTTTTCTCGCCAGCTTTTTTTAATAGAGTGTTTCTATTTTATGTTATGGGTGTTTCTAGATTTCCTAATTTAAAAATAGAAAAATGATTTTTCTCAAAAAATAAACACTTTATCCAAAAAATCTGGCGAGAGAATTTAGATATTAGGCTTATTAACCACCCCACAAACTATGGAGACCATATCACATTCCCTCTAGGCTAGCAATAATTATTAGAAGACAAAATTAGGGAATTTTCAAAAAATAAAGAAAAACATAAGAATTGTTTAAATTTTCATGAAACATTAAAAATCAGTGGAGTAAAGACTTATCTTCAATTGGTTATATATTTGAAATGGATACATAATTCTGATTTGAAATAGTGGCTATTTTCCTGCATGGGTCTATTATCCGATGCTCCTACCTTAAGTACACTTGTCAAGAAGTAACAACAGCACGATATCAGCAACTTTCATTTGGCAAAATGCTCTTTGTATTGTATTGTATATTGTATTGTATCCAGATAGATCACTATGAGCCATAATAACCTCATCACTAATGACATAGCTAAATGACCTCCATAGGCTCCATTAACAAAACATAGTTCAAAAGTTGGCCTCAAGTTGTGGAGTATGAGTTTTTGTACCCAACACACTCAATGGTCATTCTATGCATGTACAGTAGAAGTCTATTCGGGTTAAAGAACTGTGCATGAATCCATCCATCAGACAGCAATTGGATGTGCCACAATAGAATGCATTGTCAACACTTAAATTGCATTCCATGTAAATTATCTCATATGTTTTTTGATGTCTCTGCTCTTGGATGCATCATGCCAGAATACAATGTATTGTAAAAGTAGTCATTTCTGCATAACATTAATTTTCGCTTAACATAGCAGGGGTGTGAGGTCACAGACCAAAAGAGGAAAATGACTAAAAAAACGCTGAAAAGCAGCGTAGTATCAGGTTAAAAATGCCTAGTATGGGCTGAAAATAAACCAAACGCATAAATTTTGCCAGCCAAAAACGAGGAAATCAGCTGAAATGAGGAACTCTCACACCCCTGACACAGCTACCACAAATATAATCAGGCAAATATATGTTCTTTTGTGCATAGGTAAATGTACGATAACTCAAAAATCATGGATTGAAGAATAAGAAAAATAGTTCAAAATCGGCAAAATCGCAGCAAATTTAAAAGTGAAAATGACCACCTTAACAGTATGATCAACAGGCCTGTTCATCAATTTTGTTCAAATTGCTCTGGTGCAATCATACCCATTGCGATAAGTTTTTCTCGTAGACTTTGCGAGACAACTTTTGGTGACTGCATATCGTATCTCATGCTGTAATACTCCTGAGTACACAAATCCGAGTTCTCATTGAGTCCATCTTCGGCTTGGCCGGGTTGAGCTTTTATAAACACATGCATCGCCCCAACTGATATCAAAAGTCCAAGTCGACAGTTCTGAAGTTCTTGACAAGCAGCTACAAATTGTTTTATCGATAGCATGCGTAAGCATTTCCAGTTAGTAGCACAGCAAGCGTGGGTTGACACGGGACCCATGGTTTGTAATACGGCTGACATGATGTTTCTTTTTGTCATGGTTGCGTTTTGTCCAAGAGCGCATCCTGCACGAGGGCGTTTCCTTCCCTGTTGGGATCGAAAGAAATTTAAACAAATTGCGTCAATGTCATTGTTGCTCAGATTGTGTGTTTGTAAACATCGGCAAAGGAAGCAGGCATGAAAATTGCACTTTCATTGTAAAACCTGAAGCTGGTAGAAACACCTGAAAAAGTGTGTGAAATTGTGCAAAAACACCCCAAAACAGCCTCAAATTAAAAATGAATACAGGTTTAAAACTGAAAATTCTCATGCCTGAATTGAGGACACCTCCAAAGAATACCTTGGTAACCGTGGACACTCACCACTAAGACCATGTCTAGTTTGCTGGAATAGGATCAGGTCTTGGTTGCATTGTAAAACTACAAGTGTGTCCATGGTTTGAAGCTTAGTTTCAGGTGTGCAAGGTCCTCAGTTAGATAGGTCCAAGTTGTAGATCCTTGTTTGCAGGTGTTTACAAGTAATAGATTGTCAATCAATAGCTAAGCTACCAATTTACAAAAGAATGTTTTGCAGAACGTGGAAGGTGTAGAGAGGCCAGTGACTCGGTTCGCATGACGGACATGTGTTGATTTACAACAAGGGAAGAGACAGTATGAAATGATGGATGGAAGAGATGAGTGATCAATGAGATGATCACTAACTGGTTAAAACAACGATGTGTGTTCGATGAAGATGAAAGTATTAATTGGGTAAGGAAGACAGCAGGAAAATGTTGAGTGTTACCATTATCTTGTATTCTCGTCCAGTCAGTTTATAGTTTGTTTTGTCTCAAGTTGAAAAACTTGTGTGAAAAGACCCATGTGATTACGACGCTTGCTCCTGTGTGTAGTCGTCTTATGTACAGTATACATCTATTTATTTGATTGTCATGATTATTATAAGCTGTTTAAGAATTCTCAATATGAACTTTTCTACTGTACACCTATTTAGTGCCTTGGCTATTCCAGTTGAAATCCTCATACCCCATAGAATAGACCTTAATAATCTCCCACACTGGGAGTACATCAAGTGGAGTCACCCATTCAGGTAATCCTATTTGAAATTCATGCACCTGTGTGGGAAATTAAGGTAATTTCTTCCATAGGAGTATGTGGATTTCAAATAGAATGGCCCAATTACTAATGGCAAACAAGAACCTCTTAAAACCTAGTGTATACAGGGCACAACAATCCATAGATTTGCCTACTATTTTCCAATTCATGAGCAATGATACACAGACATTACCGAGCCCAACACTCACTTCCAACAATGCTAAATGGTCAAAGCAAATTCTTAAACAAAAGCAATGATTGAATCAGTTTTTCTTTAAATTGTTACTGGTAATCTGAATTAAATCTGAATCTTAAGTCTGGTACCTCCAACTGAGTTAACTTAATTGGTAGTGTGTGTTGATCATAGAAATGCCCTTCTAAATGCTTCAGAGATCTATGAAGATAAAAGCATCATATTTAACATGTTTCCTATAAGATCCCACACCTGAATAACAAAGAGATCTGTATGGAGTCCAAGGTTGCAGGCCAATGCAAGTAGGGTGTGGGTGGAAAAAGTAACAAAGAAAACTCTGAACTCAACAAATTTTTTAACTCAATTCAATAAAATTCAATTTTTGGACTCAACAAAACTCTGAACTCAACAAAACTCAAATTTTGGACTCAACAAAACTCAAATTTTGGACTCAACAAAACTCTGAACTCAACAAAACTCTGAACTCAACAAAACTCTGAACTCAACAAAACTCTGAACTCAACAAAACTCTGAAACAAAACTCTGAACTCAACGAAACTCTGAACTCAACGAAACTCTGAACTCAACAAAACTCTGAACTCAACAAAACTCTGAACTCAACAAAACTCTGAACTCAACAAAACTCTGAACTCAACAAAACTCTGAACCCAACAAAACTCTGAACCCAACAAAACTCTGAACTCAACGAAACTCTGAACTCAACAAAACTCTGAACTCAACAAAACTCTGAACTCAACGTAAACTCTGAACTCAACAAAACTCTGAACTCAACAAAACTCTGAACTCAACAAAACTCTGAACTCAACGAAACTCTGAACTCAACAAAACTCTGAACTCAACAAAACTCTGAACTCAACAAAACTCTGAACTCAACAAAACTCTGAACTCAACAAAACTCTGAACTCAACAAAACTCTGAATTCAACAAAACTCTGAACTCAACAAAACTCTGAACTCAACAAAACTCTGAACTCAACAAAACTCTGAACTCAAGGGGGCGCAACACTAAATAAGCGTCCCATAGGATAACGTGTGATTTCGGCCTACTTGAAAGCGCCATTCCTGGCGTCCCTGCAATACTTGGCAAAATAAATTTGGTATCAAATTAAAGCTGTGTTTCTGTAGATTCCAAAACTTTTGTCGGCATATATCGATGACCGTTGACTTTTTTCGCTATGTCGCCGTACAAAAAATATGGCCTAAAAATATACTAAATTCACCACTCACATTTCAAAATCGGAAGTTGTCTTCATCCGCCACAGAGAATTGCTTTTGAGATTAAATGTCCGGTTTTTTCTGCATCTTATCATTGAAGACACTTGTCGAATTCATATGAGCTGATTTTGAGTGATTTAAAGTGAACATGTCGGTAGATATGGTCGCTACAATCTTCTATTCACTATGGACTATATTAGCCGAATTTCGTTCTTACATAAAATGCGTAGTGATTTAGTGTTGCGCCCCCTCAACAAAACTCTGAACTCAACAAAACTCTGAACTCAACAAAACTCTGAACTCAACAAAACTCTGAACTCAACAAAACTCTGAACTCAACAAAACTCTGAACTCAACAAAACTCTGAACTCAACAAAACTCTGAACTCAACAAAACTCTGAACTCAACAAAACTCTGAACTCAACAAAACTCTGAACTCAACAAAACTCTGAACTCAACAAAACTCTGAACTCAACAAAACTCTGAACTCAACAAAACTCTGAACTCAACAAAACTCTGAACTCAACAAAACTCTGAACCCAACAAAACTCTGAACCCAACAAAACTCTGAACTCAACAAAACTCTGAACTCAACAAAACTCTGAACTCAACAAAACTCTGAACTCAACAAAACTCTGAACTCAACGAAACTCTGAACTCAACAAAACTCTGAACTCAACAAAACTCTGAACTCAACAAAACTCTGAACTCAACGAAACTCTGAACTCAACGAAACTCTGAACTCAACGAAACTCTGAACTCAACAAAACTCTGAACTCAACGAAACTCTGAACTCAACGAAACTCTGAACTCAACAAAACTCTGAACTCAACAAAACTCTGAACTCAACAAAACTCTGAACTCAACAAAACTCTGAACTCAACAAAACTCTGAACTCAACAAAACTCTGAACTCAACAAAACTCTGAACTCAACAAAACTCTGAACTCAAGGGGCGCAACACTAAATAAGCGTCCCATAGGATAACGTGTGATTTCGGCCTACTTGAAGCGCCATTCCTGGCGCCCCTGCAATACTTGGCAAAATAAATTTGGTATCAAATTAAAGCTGTGTTTCTGTAGATTCCAAAACTTTTGTCGGCATATATCGATGACCGTTGACTTTTTTCGCTATTAACAGTACAAAAAATATGGCCTAAAAATATACTAAATTCACCACTCACATTTCAAAATCGGAAGTTGTCTTCATCCGCCACAGAGAATTGCTTTTGAGATTAAATGTCCGGTTTTTTCTGCATCTTATCATTGAAGACACTTGTCAATTCATATGAGCTGATTTTGAGTGATTTAAAGTGAACATGTCGGTAGATATGGTCGCTACAATCTTCTATTCACTATGGACTATATTAGGCGAATTTCGTTGTTACATAAAATGCGTAGTGATTTAGTGTTGCGCCCTCAACAAAAACTCTGAACTCAACAAAACTCTGAACTCAACAAAACTCTGAACTCAACAAAACTCTGAACTCAACAAAACTCTGAACTCAACAAAACTCTGAACTCAACAAAACTCTGAACTCAACAAAACTCTGAACTCAACAAAACTCTGAACTCAACAAAACTCTGAACTCAACAAAACTCTGAACTCAACAAAACTCTGAACTCAACAAAACTCTGAACTCAACAAAATTCTTGCCTTTATAGCCTCTACCCAAACAGCACTTTAGCCACGAGTCCCATTGATACCACCCAAACAGCACTTTAGCCACTAGTCCCATTGATACCAATCGATCCTGCAAAGCTTGTGGAAGAGATGACGACTGGCAAAATTTGGTAGTATACAACTCAGGAGTGCACAGATCGGAGTTAGCTTGTAAAGTATCACGGGCTGTGAATGGCAGCTTCTTGATGAAAGCATGAGAGGGAACGTTGAGAACAGCGCCATCTAGATGAAGCGTTGCTATGGAGCCTAAACCAATCTCTTCCAGTTCTTTTGCAGCATTGATATACTTATCGTAAGTGAGGGCGTATAGGAAGGACCACTCAATTTTGAGGGATGCATAGGTGACAACAGGGCCTCGGGTTAGGAGGATAGCCGACATGGCATTACGGCGAGCATTTTGATTTGCGTCAAATTGCTTGACCAACTGCTGTCTCCTCTTTTTGATCTACAAGGAGGAATAAAATTAGAACTACAGGTAAAATATTTATTTGTGATGTTTATTATTTGTGAACACTTACAGTAATTAGCTGTATTGCTTATAAATCAAGATTTCTATGATTTTTCCATGCCTGTGTCGACTGCAGACAACAATATTTTTTAATACAAAAATTTTAGAATTGGTAATTTTCATGACCATAATTATTCGGAATCAGCATCTAAAATCCACGAAAAAAATGTTGGCACACTCTTTCTTTGGTAAAGTATCTTCCGCCGCTCCCCCAATTCAATGTCAGACAACATGTTGTTGGCAAGTCTGTGAGCATACAGGAGGAGTCAGTGTACTTCCCATACATTGCATGCATGTTTCACACGCCTCCAATTGGCCTGGACACATTTCAATTGTTTAGTCTGCCAACTATTTTTCCAAGTTGAGTACTTTAGTATGAACATATTTGTAACACTTATACAGTCTGTCTCAAAAAAAAATTGTGCAAGTGAAAAGCGCCCTCTTTAGCAATTAAAAAATACCATTGTGATATGATGCTTACATCAACGTCAAGGGTGCAGTCTTAGCTCTCAAATGCTGTTTGTTCTGTTCAATTTGCTTGTTTTAATCTCGAGCTATGATCTGTTAGGGTAAAATGACAATTGTAAAATGTCACACAAATTTTCTAATTGCCAACGAGGGCGCTTTTCACTTGCACAGTTTTTTTCAAGTTTAAAGTTAGGGTACGATAATTGAGTCATTTTTAGCACCTTTACCTAAAATACAACTTGAATAGCAAAGATACCTTTGGTTTAAGATCTGGCTTGAAATATGGCATAACAAAATGCTAAATCTGAGTTTCTTTTGGAATAATTTCATGATTTTTGACAATTATCGAAGTTGGATAGGAGTTTCATCGGAATTTCATCAAAAATATTTTCATTAAAAGGAGTAATGTTCTTTCTTTCCATTCAAGTCCATTTTGATTTTTCCGCCCCTACACACATTATTTGCCCCATATCACTAAACTAGAAATTACCGAGTTCTGACTGATTTTGCTTGATCGCATCACTTTCATGAAAGAAAGTTCTTTACTGTTTTCAATCTTCTTCTGACAGTTTAGCCAGAGACCTGTCCATCCATCTTTTCACTATGGACCACTATAGCCTCATCCCAATGGCATACTCCAATAACCTCAATTAAACAATCATAGTGCAAAATTTGACCTCAAGTAGCAGAGTATTTTCAAAGGTCATTCAATGAATGTACAAATGTATTAGGATTAAAGAACTGTGCCCCTGATAGATGAGCATATTATGGATCCTACATGTAGTGTTTGTTTGGACCAGCAATCTCAAGTAGAAAATACTCAACCTGTCTTAATTTGAAAACTCACCCTCCCTCTGTGGAAGATTCAGGTTGGATTGTTCTCAGAGGGTGTATGAAATTCAAATGGAGCTGTCTAACATGTTCATTCCAGTTAAAATGAATACTCTCCCTGTGAAAGATACTTCTAATATCTTCCACAGGGGAAGTGTGGCATGGTTGACAAATTCAGCACTTTTTCACCGCCAAATAAATTACAGCCCTCTGATTTCAACACAGAGTGTTTCCATCTTATTAATACTGCACTGGTAAACATGAAAATATACTAGAGAGTGAGGTCTATGTTGTCACTAGATGTCCCTTGATATCATATGTGGGTATAGTGGGTATCTCATCTGACACTAGTCCCATTGATATAAGTGATGTCCACAGGTGCGCTGGTATGCTGCTCGACTTGTTCTGATGGTATCTTGATGTATAATACTGAGCCTCGCAAAGATCTGGATTTGCTTGTAGGACCTGTTGGGCACTTTGTGGCGATGGCTTCAAGAACACAGTCCCTTTGTATCCAGGCACCGTAATAAGCTGCCCTAGATTCAATTGCTGAAGCTCCGCGGCTGCCATTTGGAATTGTTTCACTGTTAACATACGTAAGAACCTCCAGCTCTGCCTTACGACGGCGTAAATAGCGACGGGACCAGCGACTTGCAAGAGGGCAGCCATTATAGTGCGTTTAGACATATCTGCGTGCTGACCTAGAGTGCCTTGACCTGCGGACCGTTTCCTTCCCTGTACAATGAAAAACCAAATTGAAACAGGGCTTGAGTATACACTACTACTGACCAGTGTAAATATCACCGCCATGACTAACTAACACATCACCTACTTGGACAAAACACTTGCTAAACCACACACATGCTCCAAAAAGATACAATGATCTCAAACATAACAACCTCTAAGACACAGGACCCCAACATGCTTCTACACTCATGACCTGTGGGTGTATTGCATAAAACTTACGTTCCACAACTTGAGGTCAAAATTAGAGCTTTGCTCGTTTTATGGGCGTCACTGTACTATGTCATTGGTTATGACGGCTCATATACCCTCTATAGCACCACCTCATAGCAACAGAAGACATCAGTGATTGATGATAAAGAATCTCATCATTGGACAGGAAAAACTTCTTCCTTGAACATGTTTAAAATGAAACTGCCAAGAGATATCTAGGAGGTTTTACTTGTACATGTTCAGGGGCCAGTGTGGAAGACTATCTAACCCAAAAGTGATTATGCTGAGCTTGTACAAAACAAAAGTACTATCTAACAAACAAAAACCAAAAACTGACAACAACTGACAACAATCATTTTGATTATATGTAGAAATGCGCCCATTGGACTGGCGATGTTACAATTTGTTAACTGTAACACTTCAAAAGTATACCTTCTTAGAATGGATCTTTGAGAGCATGAAAAAGGTGTGGATGAGGAAGCAAGAACCACAGGACATGACACTTTATCAATCTGACTTTCTTAGAATGGAATTTTGAGAGTGTGACAGAGGTATGAAGGAGGAAGCAGAAGCCACATGACATGACCTGGATGAGGTCACTATCAGTCTGACCTTCTTAGAATGCAATTTTGAGAGTGTGACAGACAAGCTTCAAAACAAGCGGGTGCTGAGCGCTAATAGCACTTGCAAAGCCACCAGTTGCACCTGTGGGTTATATAAAGTAGCATACCAGGTGCCGCAATTTGATGTCAAATAGCGCCTAGCCTGTGCAGTGGATCCTGTTGTGGATGGTAAATATCAGCTAAAGTGTTTCAATACATGATAAGATTTATAAGCTTTTATTTTACCTTGTGTTTCCATAAATAAAATATTTTTGTCCTTAAAGAGTAAAACGACAATGTGAAAACTTTCAATGAATATTTTATTTATCCACTCCTCCTCTCAGTGCTCACGCAATAGCCCGCAGCAAAAGCACATATGCATGCATGTCAAAATTTTGTTATTAGAATATATTGTGCTGTTGGTGGATGTCAAAAAACTTTCTGCCCATTATAGTGCAGTACGTACGAAAGGGAATATGAGACGGCAACTGAATGTTGATATTTTGCTTTGGAGAGTTCCCGGGGTGCAGATACTTTTGCTAGAATTGGTCAAGGGTCAGAGGGTATAATACCCACCAAAGCTTCTTGTTGCCTGTGACCCTATGTTCAGAGTTTTCTTCAATAGATTTCCTTTTCATTGGTGTGGTTTTAATGTGATTGACTACTTGACCAAATTCTTGACTTGTTTTTACTTGTTTGTTGATTTCTTTTCTAATTATACATGCCTTGTTGTACACCATTTTTATTCAGATGGGACCGCACCATCACTAACTTCATGAGCCTGGACTTTTTCCTTCCTTTTGTCTTTCTGTTTCTTTGCTTTCTCTCGTGATATCCTTTTCTCTTCTCTGTCTTCCTCTTTAAATCTTTGGTGTTTCTGCGGATCAGCATACATGCGATCTCTGCTTTCTTGTCTTTTGACAGACCAATACTTCTGGACTTTCTTATGCTGTTTTCGTGTCACTTTTTTCTTTTCTCGTGGAGAGAAGTTCATCTTTATACCCATTTGTTTGGTAAGCAGTGTTTTCTTTTTTTTCTTTTTCTTCTCCCTGTAGCGTTGTGATCTATTTCGCCCCAATTCCAACTCTCGCGCAACCAGCTCCTGTTGTTCTTTTGTCGGGTTTTCTGCACATTTCGCCTGTCGTATCTTATCTCTCCTCTGTTGAGATGAAATCTTTTGTTTGTCTTTGCGATACTGCTCGGGATCTTTCTGTTTCTTGTTTCTACGGCTCTTCGTTGAAGAATGTAGTACCTGAAATACAAAATATCATTTTACGTAAACAGATGCATCAGTAGGATTGTAGATCAAATTGTTTAGATTTAAGTGTGCCAAATCCAATAAATATATACTCACTGACTTGAGCTTTCGCCATCCAGGCTGATGGCTTGATCACAAGTGATCTGGTCCACTGCATTTCCCGCGGGCGGTGTTTGCATGCAATCTCACTCCTCGGGATCAAAGTTTGTTTTAGCAGTGGATCTGGGTCATATACGTGACTCTGAGAGAAAGAGCTGTCATACACGTGACTCAGAGAGAAAGAGCCGTCATAGCGGTTGATTGCTTTGGTCCCCTTCTTGCGGATCTGAATTGATTCTCTGATTCTTCTTGATACAGCATTTGAGTCTTTGTCTAATATATGCTGGCCCCCTCCCAATTGATGACATGATTTTCTTGGGCGACGTGATCTGTGATCTGTGACTTATGTTGTTCAGATGTTGATGCTTTTCTATTTGCTCTGGAGTGTAGTATCTTTCTGAATGATCTCTTAGACATCGTCAACATATCTCCTCCAGTACTTTGGCTTACAATCTAGTGGTGCTGACATGTCAGCCTCTCTCTCTCTAACCACTCCATTAAAAGATTAGCCACGAATGCACTGACCGGACTTCCCATGGCTGCACCGAAAATCTGGCCATACAAAAAATGTCTTGTTTGTTTGTTTACCCAGGTTGGTCCGTGAGGAACACATGCTAATCCATGGAAAACCATGGACCGTTCCAAGCTCATACAAATGCACAAGCCTGGATAGCCAGTGTAGGCTAATATATGCATGCTGGCCTAGATAGCTTTGATAAACAAAGCAAGAAATGGAAGAAAATAGCAAGGAAAAAGAGAAAAGAGAGAAGGCCACTCCCAAACACAATTGTACAATTTTACTCTTAGCCCTTACTTCGTGAGAAAGGAAACTGGAATTCCAATCTCAGGCCCCGATGCAAAGGTTCTTGACATCATCAAGGGACGGCTGTAAAATGACTAAACTCTCAAAGACAGAACAAAATTAAATACGGAAGACATTACCAAGCTCTTACAATATATCCTCACAACCACATCATTTCAGCTTTGGTGGACAAATCTTACTGTGAAAGTAGCCATATACAGCCAGCAATCATCAGTGGGCAATCTTAAGACGTAAGACGACCATATTTTTGCTATTTTTTAGGCCGATTGTTGTTGATTTGAAACATTTATGGAACCAAAATTTAGGCCACAGAACATGACCTGATGAAGGTCACTATCAGTCTGACCTTCTTAGAATGCAATTTTGAGAGTGTGACAGACTGACAGAGGTATGACAGAAGCAGGAGCCATAGGACATTATCTGAATGAGGTCACTATCAGTCTGCATAATTAGCATCTGGGCCACCTGACCAGACCAAAACATTCCACACTGCAAATGATGATATTCACATCTGTTGGCTACATCGTCTGGGAGTATCAAGTACCCATACTTATCCAAGCATCTGAAAATCTCACTCTAAATGGTATATTCTCTTGCAGCTAATTTTGCCCCTTACTGATCGGACCTTCTGTGTGTATCCACATCCTCATTGGTGTACCAACTCATATAGTCTTTTAATTCAATTTATACACTGGATTTAGTCTCCTTTTCAAGTCATCTGTTGAGTTCCAAAGTTACCTACATGTCAACAACCATGCTGACATGCAGACTTTTTATTTAATCTAACAAAAAAAAAATCAAGCTAAAAAAAGTACATGCCTACCTTTCAGTCCAAGCACCTGTTCAATTTTTTTTTTTCAGAAAGACTACCCATATACTGTAAAACCTCTTCTACAAGCATATAGAGACTGTATAGAAACAGTCATCCTGTATGCAAGTGTCAGAGCTGTTTGAAAAGAGAAGGTGGGCCATCCCGATTCTGATATCTGCAATCAATCCTATGTAAACTGCGCACAATAAAGCCTACAATGATGCAATTACCGTATTCGTCCGAGTATAGTCCCACGTTCGAGTATAATCCCACCCCCCAATATTTCGAAAAATTGTAAAAAAAAAAAAAAAAAAAAAAAAAAAAAAAAAAAATTTTTTTTTTTTTTAATAAGTTTTTTTTCGGTTTTGGAGTGTCCCTGGACCTAGACCTAGATGCTAGGGTAATTCATGGTTGACAAAAAAAAAAAAAAAATTCAAGATATTTTGTATTTTTATGAAAATTGATAATTTGTATTCATGTCATACTTATTAATGATTTCAAAATGCATTGAATTTGAATGCATTTTGAAATCATTACTAGAGTATGACATGTAAACAAAGTATCAATTTTCATATTAAAAATACAAAATATCTTGAATTTTTTATTTTTATTTTTTTTTAGGTCAACCATGAATGATCCTAGCATCTAGGTCTAGGTCCAGGGACACTCAAAAACCGAAAAAAAAATAAACTTAAAAAATTTTTTTTTTAATAAGTTTTTTTTTCGGACTATACTCGGACCAATACGGTATATTCAAAATTGAGGTTCAACACATATAGGAAGAAAAAGAGCTCACTTTGATGACAGCTTGCACAAGTGTATCATGCATTTCAAGCCTGTTTTACATCTTCTGTGTAATGTTTTTCATGTTTTATTTTGTTTACAATCCATGCAAGAAGGTGAATTTCCAGATCAAAAAAATATATGGACTGTATCCATTCTCAACTGGTTCCCAACTTCCCGATCATACAATCTTATTTTCATGTGATGGCAGTGCACCTGATATTGTACCGGTGTATTTGATATTGAACACACAGTTTTCCTTTGAACATGTTTCACGTAGGACAAACCATCACAATATGTTAATTATGATCAGGGGTTACTAACCTAACAATAACCCTAACTCTAATAACCATAACCCCTGACCTTAATTAACATAATTGTGATGGTCTGTCTGTCTTAAATGAGAATCGTTCGTTTCTTTAGTTACAAAGGACCACAAGCTGTCTGGAATTGAGACTACATACAGCATGTGACCAATTAGTATGGAGTGTTGATTATTAATTATTATAACAACAAATTTAGTCCATACATGTACATTAGTCTCAGTTCCATGTGGCTTATAGACCACTTGGCATCTGACGTCATTGCCCGGCAGTATGCGCGCGCATTATGGCAATTTCAATTGTTCTTTGCCCTGCAGTGTGCGTACGCATCGGAGTCTGCTAAGGGCACGTGCATTTTAAATCGCCCGCCACATTTCATATAGTACAGGAAAGCCATTGAACAGTGTAGCGGCTCGTTCGAGCATATCGATAGACGAGTCCCTCGCCTTTGTTGATAAACAGTGATGGCAAGTGGTCTATAGTTTCTTCATCACCTAAAAATGGTCTGGCGACAGACGTGGAAGAGACACCTCTGATTGGTCAATCTTTACCATTTTTGTTTTGCTTTTATTATAGTTCTTTTTAGACATGGACATAGACCTGTTATAGTAACACTTTCCAAACTTTTAGTACCGGTAACACGTTTCCCCTTCACAGTTTCATTAGTGATGAAGGATCACAAGCTGTCTGGAACTGAGACTACATACAGCATGTGACCAATTAGTAATGAGTATACACTTGGGTTGATTAGTAACAGCAAATTTAGTTCATACATGTAACGTTAGTCTCATTTCCATACGGATTGTAGCTTCTTCATCACTCTACAAACAGTCTGACGACAGATGTGAGAGAGACGCTCTGATTGGTCAATTTTAACATCATTTTCGCTTTTGTTTTCATGATAGTTCTTTTAGACACAGACATCAGAGCTGTTATAGTAAGTTAGTAATACTCCCAAACTTCATTGGGCAAAGACAAAAATCTGCTTGGCTGGGTTAATAAAAGCAGGGTGTTAAAAATTGACAACAGACATCTCTTCCCCACAGTTTCTATCGTGATGAAGGATCACAAGCTGTCTTGAACTGAGATTACATACAGCATGTGACCAATTAGTAAGGAGGATACTTTGGGTTGATTAGTAAGACACTTCTACCAAAATGGTTACAACCAGAGGATGATTTGTATGTATTTCCCAAACCCTGGGTAAACTATGTAGCCAGTAAATGGTGTGAGCTTAACAAGCAAAAGTCATCTGTACACTGCCCAGGTGTGGGTGGTTTAAATTTGAATTTTTACAGTTATTTTAAAAGTACATTACTCTGATCCATAGTGTGTGAAGTATCCCCTATGAAGAGGTCTTTTATCATCATATTGACTGACAAGGCACTACACTTGGGCAGCTTCAAAACAAAATATTTTGAACAGAATGGGATTTTTGAGCAGAAATAGTAGCTGAAACCTTGGTGATAAGGCCAAATAAAAAAAATAAACATGTTTCACGTCCCCTCCCGCCCGCTTCCCTTTTTGAGGTTTCTTCAATTATATTTTTATTTTTTGAAATTCAATTATAAAAAATAGGTCTAGGAAGTCTTGCTAATATACAAGAAACACTTTTGGGAGGTTTTGTGATCATTAGAGGGGGGGGGGGGCCTACCTCTCAGTTCTAACAACAAAATAAAGAAGGCCTCCTCCTTTTTACAGGATGTGGGAAGTTTTTGGGAAGTTTATAAATCATCCTTTTGGCTACAACACTGTCTCCTCCACAGCCAGTTTGGTTCTGCTCCTTCCACACAAACAGTCTGCCAATGATAACAAACATTTTCTTTTTGATTGGCTAACATTTTCAAATGATGTCATCCAGCAGAACTTCAAACAAGGTTTTCAATTGGTTAATTAAATCAGCTGTTTCATATTCATGAGCACTTTTATAACTTCATGACTAGATGTATCATTCAAATTGACCAAGAACCAGTTTGTCAACAACGCTTGTGCATGGTAAAAATATGAACACAAACATACTAAACGCTAATGGTGGTATTTGACCATTGATCATGATCAATCATGCTCAGATCATGCTACTCGTACTGCTGAGGCTTAAAGTCGTCTTTCTTAGCCAATCAGAAATGGCCCTATAAGTTACCATTGGCAGACTGATTGTGTGGAGGTAGTGGAACCTAAATGGCTGCAGAGGAGACTAACACTGACAATGAGACTTACCCTTGGTGAAGCCCCTGGTGATGATGAAGATAGATTCCTTGAGGCCACTGGCGACGATGAAGGTAGACTCCTTGTGGCAAGGGGAGAGTGGTACGAAGATGGTGACGATGATGAGACCATGGGTGATGACGGGGCTGACGACATGTTCATCCTACCAGGCATCTGCGATGATTGGGCTGATGACATCATAGCACCAGGCATGAGCTTCAGCGATGTCCCGGACGTGATTTGTGGTAGGGAATGTGGAGACCCGGCTGCTGCCGGAATGCCGTGGGCCTGGTTGTACCGGCGAGTTGGCGGTTGAGAATTGAGGCCGAATTTGTGTGGTGGTATTTGAGAACTGAGGCCCTAAGTGTGTCGGTGATCCAAAACTGCTTGTTGGCGCTACCCATGTGACACTGTGTCATGTGGTTGTGCAGGAGTGAGGAATCGTTAAACGTGGATTGGCATCGTATACATGTATAACTGTGGAAGTACAAGAT